>NC_060268.1:69889731-70059453 GCF_021613505.1 Equus quagga
CTTCCTCAGCATTCTTTCCTCACACCCATGCCATCTTCCTCAGCATTCTTTCCTCACACCATTCTGGCTTGGCTCAGCCTACCTGTCCATTCTCAAACCAATCCCTGGAGACAGAGATGGGTAATCCAGCTGGCCTGAGGAATGTGCTCACCTTTGTGAAAGGAGTGGGGTTCTCTGATTGACAGACCTACCCAGGCCACATGGAGTAAAGGGAAGGAAAACCAGAGTGTAAAATCCACAGCCTACAGCAATGATAAACTCAAAATAGTGGTTATCTCTTGGGGTAGAAGGGAAGAAAGGAATGAGATAGGAAAGGGACACATAAGGGGCTTCAAAAGCCCTGGTTAATTTGCTTCCAAAGCTGGGTAGTGGGTACACAGAGCTTTCATTTTAAATATGCCTTTCATGTTTTTTTTCCTGCTTTTTCTCCCCAAGTCTCCAAAGTACATAGTTGTATATTTTAGTTACGGGTCCATCTAGTTGTGGCATGTGGGACGCTGCCTCAGGATGGCCTGATGAGTGGTGCCATGTCCACAACCAGGACCTGAACCAGCGAGACCCTGGGCCGCTGAAGTGGAGCGTGCAAACTTAACCACTCCGCCATGGGGCCAGGCCCTCATGTTTTATTATATTTACGTGTACATGTATGTATGTGCATGCATAAGCATGCGTAGTTACACCGTCCAGGATGAATATCTACCAATATCAAACGCCGGAACACCTAGAAGAATGTGATCCTTGTTTCACTAGACAGGCCTCAGCTGATATTATCCTATCAGAGGCCTAGGAGAAGGGCAGCTCTCCGTTTTGCTCAAGTTGGGCTACCGGTTCTCCACGACGGCAGGGGGACGAAAGTAAAGGAAATCTTCAGTGTACAATTCCCATTTTTCTCTTTTTACGATGTTTACATTTCTGTCAATTTTAACATCTTGTTCAAAAGTAACTGCAAGGGCTGCCACAGTACACATAAAGCATGAAAAGAAGATCATGGCCCTGTTATTGCTACAGTGTCTTTCTTTTCTTCACCATTTCCATTCTTTCAAAGTTTTATTCAAAAAAAAGGTAGGGGAATTAAGATGTCCATGAAGAGTAATCATCATTACAACAAAGAATTCAATTGGACAGAAATAACAAGACCCGATTCAGTAGGTACTGTCCTATTTTCCCACTATACAAGTTAAAAGTCAAAGCTTTCTCAGTGTGAAAGAGTAGGATAACTTTTACACTGAAATGGTGCCCCAAGCGAGTTATAAAATCCCTTATTTTGTCTTCTATTTCTCCTTTTCTTTCTGTTCTTTTTCTTTCTTCTCACGCTCAGCTTTAGCTTCTTCTTCTTCATGTTTTTTGATCAACTGTTCCACTTCCTTTTGTTTGAGAACTCTGATGACTGTCTTTCCATTCTCCCTTGTTAGCGTAGCAATTTCCACTAAAAGCAAACACATACATTTGAATTACAGGAAGGTATACTTAGCAAACAAACATAATGGAATATCTTAGATCTTGTTACGTTTTCATTAACATTTTTACTTAAATATCTTCCTTCTCCTCACCCATCCCAATTTTCTTAGCTGCCGTTTTGTCACTCTTTTGGAAAAAGTACCATCACCCAAGTGCTCTAGCTGGCCTGCTATTAGCCGTATTGCCCAGAAGGAATCACAACTTCCTTGTTGGAACCCCTGCAGGCTTGGCCAGAATCTTCCACCAGTAATCACAACTATTTTTCCATGGACTTTTCAAAACAAAGGCATGGAGAGCAGCTTCTGTGGCTATGGACAAGAAAAGCAGACTGATACCAAAAGAAGGAAATTCTTGAGTAGGGGAAACTGAAGAGTGTCCCTTGAAATCAGATAGAAGTAGACAACAGAGGGCAATCTGTAAGTAAATGGCATTTTCTAAGAACACTAGGAGCTGAGTCATCCTAAACTAAATATGTTAATTTACCACAATTTCTGAAAAACATTATTTAAAAATATTAGTTTATATGCTCATATACCTTAAGCTAAATAAAGCACTCAAAATTGCAAACACGGGCTTAACTTAAGAGATCAGTAGATTCAGAAGAACAGGAAAGGGTACAACTCACACAAATGTTATACTCTGAAAAAGTACACACACCATACATATGTATAAATATACAACTACATATATATTATTTATCATATATATACAGAAGCACAGATACCACTGTCAAGAAGTCAATAAGGTAACTGGTAACTAAAAGGAACATGGCTCATATCTCTAACTATGAAAATTGAGAACATTCAGGCTCAAGTCCTTAAGCTTGAAATGTAGTATGGAATTATTGCTTCACAACTTAGTGTTGACCTTGGTCAAGTCACTTAACTTCATTCAGCCCTAGTATCCTCATTTAGGAAATAGATGTAAGGCCACTTAACTCACAAGGTTGCTGTTTCAATAAACTAACATAATATATTAAAGGCCTAATCCAGCAGCAGCTCAATCAATTCCCTCACTCAAGTGAACAAATTAGAGCAGAGGACATAAATTACCTTTTTCAGCAGAGAGTTTGCTAACATCCATGGTCTTATTTAAGACTTTGATAGCAAGAGCAAGTGCTGACTTCAATGTCATTTCTCCTTCTTTGTAGTCTTGTTTTAACATTGACACAGCTGCCTACAAAACATAAAGAAAAACCAACATAGAGATCTAAGTAATGCATTTTTTAGGAATATGGATCAGTCAGAAGAGCAACACCTGAATTATTATTGGCATTATAACCAAAATAACCAATTTTGATGGCAGGGAGTGCAGACATAGGACGGGGTGAGAAGGGGGAGCGCTGCTGCTCTAAGAATGGAATCTTTAACCTGGGGTCCTCAGATCTCCGAGCAATCCATGGTATAATTCAGGGGGTCTATGAACCAGCATGTGAAAAAAATTACATCTTATTTTCACAACTTCTAATTGAAAATTAGCATTTCCTCTAATTATAAACTTAGGGAATAACCCCCAAGAGTATCAGCAGTACTCGCAACTTTGTCACCAATAGAAATCACACATATTTTTGTATCACATTAAGGTTGCTGCAGCTATCTTAAAACACTGTCTATACTCATCACTACTTCAAAATTATAGTCATTATTAGACCTTTTGCTAGATTTTATAGCACCACAAAAATACTCACAGCGCTATTATTTCCAATGCATGTGGCTTTCCATCCCCCATAATTTCCGCTAGGGTCACTCTGATAGAGCTGAAAGCCATAGTGCTTATCCCAGCCAATGTACAGCAATGAAACACCAAAGGGACGTTTTCCTTTAACAAAGAGAAGAAAAAGTCAAACTTTTAGTTTAAATTTAGTATCACTACAGTTACTTGGAGCTCAGTAAATGTGGCTAAACCCTTTTCTGTCATGTTAAACATTCATAAACTGCTTTGTGTTCTGGTCACCACAGACAGGCTCCATCAAAAATTCTGCTTTTGTTTCTAGGATCTGGACAGAGCCAGGAGAGGGAATAAAGACAGAGGACCAGTGGTGAAGTTCATTATTATGTAAAAAAAAAAAATTTGTTTCCAGATTTGAAAAGGTTATTTTTGCCTTTCAATAGTCTATTAATAAATCATATGATAATCTACATAGTGGAAGCCAGTTAGTTCATGAAGCAGGAATGTATGAAAAGTGTTTACTTATTTAATTTTCAATTTCTTTTTACTGTCTCAAAAAAGTCATTACTCATAAAATGTTTTAACTTTCTGGAATAAAATTTCCAAAAAATTCAGTACCTCCAAACTGTGTATAAGCTTGTTTGATATCACACAGTGCTGTAACCAACTGCTCACAAGGAATTGGCTCCTGATACTGTAATAAATACCTAGGATAAAGAGATTGGCAAATTAATAGTCTTCTCTAAAACGCAGATACACTCTAAGCAAAATACCCTGCAAAAAGAAATCTATGCCAGGGGAAAACATAATAGTCATCTGTAATTTGAAGGGGGGGAGGGCATATCAACATCCTAATATTCCTACAGTAAATAACAATTTACAAGCTCGATTTATGAAAAAAACACTGTAATTTTCAATTAACAGATTTTTAATAACTTTAATCTTTTCAAAAATGAGTTCTCCTTAGACATCGAAATTGATTTATATATCATCAATTACACTATTTATGACCATACCTTTGAGCAATGAGCCTCAATTCATTAGTCAGAACATTAGCATCAGAAGTTATACCTGCCACACTGCAAGCCATGTCCCTTGAAGAAAAGAAAGATACTGATCTGTAAGTAGGGAAGATGTCTGCAAGGGGTACTTACAAGTATTTAAAAGTACTAATTTCTATCAGAAGTTCACTATGCTTGCTTCACAGCTCTGCTACACCCTTCAGACAAAATCTAGAGACATTTTATCCTTACAGAAGACTTTCAACTTGATGTCATTCAACATGAATGATAAACAAATGCACTCTTAAGTTCTTCAACAGATGTATTTATCATCACCACTCTGTGAAGAGGGCAAGAGAATGAACACTAAGAAGCTAAAGGAAATCCCGAGAAGATTCAGCAACAAAGAAGAAGAAAAAGGTCTTGCTAGACAGGAAGACAGACTACCCCATGCTCTTGGGTAGTAAGTTACTCTTACCTCCTAGGCCTAGCTTGACGGAGGTGATGGTGAGGGGATCTGAGGGCAGGAGATTTTACAAGCCTTCCTTGACAACGAAGTCCAGGGCTAGGCTACACTAGGGGTACATTTCCTTTCTTTGCCCCCTCTTCCCTGACAGCTGCCTTGGCTCTCCTTTAGCCTAGACATCCTCTGTCACTATGCCTAGTCAACCCTGACAGCTTGCTGAGCGGGCCCAACAGTGACTCCATGGAGGGATGACACTTCCTCTAACAAGTGTATCAAAAAGGCCCTAAAACCAGCATTCACCATGCCCACCACTGAAGGGAAAGTCTCTCATCAGCAAACCCAGCTCTCTGCTAGCTGCAAAGCCTTGGACACTCAACTATACTAGAAATTTCACCAAGTGTATAGGGCTTGGCAAAACCATTCCCAGACCTCCAGGAGGCCTATTCTTTGGTAAGATTCAGTCTAATTCAAAAAACTTCCTGAGTAGCCATTCTAAACAATACTTTAAGGGTTTGCCAAATGCCAGACACTGTGCTAATTTATTCCATTTCATTAAATTTCCACAACCACTCTAGTAGGCTCTGAGGTCCAGAGAAGTTAAACAATTGGTGCAAGGTCACAACACTTGTATCAGTAGAGCCTGGATTTAACCCAAATCTGTGTGACCACCAAGGCTATAATCTTATCACTACACAATGCTGTTTCTCCACTAAGTGTTTGGTCCACCACTTAAAAAGAATAACACATGGTCCTGGGCTCAAGGAGGTTTTAAACAAAATAAATTAAAAGCAAAAATTTCCACAAGTAAAAACACAATAAACTGTTCACTTCAATTCTACCATGTCATATGGAATAGCCCTCCCCAAATATGTGAGCAAGTGAGATATTTTAAACTCTCTTCCCTAAGATCTCACTTACTCATTGAGTTTATAAATTTTTTCGGAAAAAAAGACTTCATCAAGAAGCTTGTGGATGTTGCGTCTCTCTGCTGCAAGTAAAACACCGTCGTTTGCTAAAATTCCCAAACAGGTGCCTGCATGTCCAATAGCTTCCATGGCATATTCAACTTGGTACAAGCGACCTACAAAACACAAGCCATGACAAAGCAAGACTCTCCTCTGTGCTCTTGCACCACTGGTCCAAGAGAAATCAGCGGAGACACTGGCAGCCTACAAACAAGTCCCACTTCTACTTTTCTATGATGCATGTAATCAACCTGATGACCACAATTACTTCAAAGTACAAAAAGGATGAACAACTTAGCAACTATAAAAAGTTTCTAGATTTTTTTCCCTCTAAAAGTTAAACACTTTAAATTTTTTTTTGAGACAGAGTAAAGAATTTCTATTTTACCTTCTGGAGAAAATATGGTAGTCCTGGAGTCATATCTTCGAGACTGCAAAGGAAAAACATACAAGTGATTCCTAGCCACTGAAGCCCACGAATCATCTTCGAAAACATATCCTGGCACACAAAGTTCAGTGTGTGGGAAGAAAACGCTAAGGAAAAAGACACCATTCCAGCTCTTTTTCTTTACATTTCAATTTTCTCATGCAAGTCTGTAAGCTGAGTATAAGCAATATAATTTATCAGGCAACAGCTTACTGGCATGTGTATTAACTCACCATGTTTTCTGAACTTTAGTTCCTGTAAAAAGAAAATAGGACCATCATTAAAATGAAATCTACAACTTAAAAAGCACTCCCTGGCTTAAAAAAAAAGTTTTGTTCACGCCCCTCATTCAGCTAACATTTACCATGCTAAGTACACCAGGCTGTACTCTAGGTGCCTGAACACCAGGATGGGTTTAAGCCCAATATGTTCTGAAGAGCTCACAGTCTGGTAACTGGGTGAGGGAGGCAGGCATCAACAATTATAAAGCAATGTGGAAAAAGAGGCACAAGGGTGGAGTGGGAAAAGGGATATACAATCAAGAGAGTATTTTTTGAGAAACCAATACAGAAAATATCCCAAATTGGCAATTGGAGAGGGAGAAACAAGGTTGAGAACTTTCAGGTCTAAGAGGAAGAACAGAGGAAGAGAGAACAGAAGGGCACTCCACACAGAGGAGAAAGCTTGAGCAAAGGGCACTGTGGCAGCATTGCTCAATGGGCATAAGACAAACTGCTGAAGTTAAAAAAAAGAGAGGGGGGGGGGGCTAGCCAAGGCCAAGTGGTTGCCTTTGCAGACCCTGCTTTGTGCCTGGTTCCCTGTTTGGATCCTGGGCCGGGACCTACACACTGCTCATCAAGCCATGCTGTGGCAGTGTCCCACACAGAAGAACTAGGATGACTTGCAACTAGGATATACAACTATGTACTGGGGCTTGAGGGAGTGTGGGGGAAGAAAAGAGGAAGACTGGCAACAGATGTTAACTTAGGGCCAATCTTTCTCACCAAAAAAAAAAAAAAAAAGCAATATAAAACTAGAGAGCTAAGCAAGCATTCAGATCATGTAGAGCTTTGAATGCCAAGAGGCTCAGATTTTCTCCAGAGAGCGATACGAGATCCTGAACTATGGGGGTGGGGGCGGTGGGGGAGGGGGAGTTGGTAATCTTCATCATTATTACTCCCGCAGAAGACAGCAGCGGGGCTGAGCGGGCTTTCGAGGAAAAACCAAACCGCAGACTCCAAAGCCCATTTCCAATCCAAATACCATAATATCGGGAATTAAGACTGGAAACATAAGGAGGGATCAGGTCGTGAAGGGCCCACGTGCCCAGGTAAAAACGGTGGATTTTCTCTCTTAAGCAATGGGGCTCCACCGAATGCTTCTGGGCCGAAGAGCCACAGGAGCTGATTGGCATTTTGGAAAGATGACTCTGGCTGGTGAGAGACTGAAGGCAGGGTGACCAGTCATGAGGCCGCTGCACTAAGCAGGCGAAAGGTAAGGACGGCCCAGAGCAGAGAAGCCGGGAGGGCACAGACAGAGGAGCCTCGCCATGGGGTTCTGACTCCCGCGCAAACACAACTTTCTCATCTCTCCGCCTGACGCCGGGCACCGGCCGACCTGAGTTCACCCGCACCCAGGCAGCGCTCACTCTCACGTACCGGGCTCCTCCAGGGGACGGAGGCGCCAGACCCCTCTGTCCTGCCCCTTCGCGCCTCCACCCCGCCTCGCCCCCCGCCCCCGGGCCGGACAGCTGGCTGGTCCCTGGCTCCGCCGCGGGAAGCCCGACGGCGGCCGGCCGGGGCCAGTCCCGGCGCCGGTCCGTCACAGAGGAGGCGGGTGCAGAGTCATCGTGCCCACGGTTCCTCGGTGGCGGCTGCAGGCCGGGACCCGCTCTATCACGACGCTCACGACCCCCGCCCGCAGGAAGAGCGGCCAGGCTTCCGCGGGTCCCTAGGGGTCAAAAACTCACCGGAGGAAAGACACTGAAGAGTCGAGATCTACACAGGAGCCTAGACTCCACGGGGAAAAAACGACCGCAGGCGCCGGAGGAGCCGCTGCTAATATGGCTGCCGCGCGTGCGCAGAACCATCGGGGGCGGGGCTTCCGTGGTGGCGGAAGTCCTGCGGGGCGGGCAGAGCAAGAGCCGTTTGCCCTCTGGGAGCTGGGGAACCGGGGTGGGATGGCTCTGGCACGGATCCTCAGTCGGTGGAAGGGGTACTATAGTATGGGGTTGAGGGCAAGAAGACCCTAGCCAAAGGGAAAGTGGAATTATAGCTAATTTCCCTCTCCCCTGCTTTGCGCTCTATTTTCACTTTCTCTTTCCCATTGTTCAGTCATAGATCTAGGGTAGCAATAGTTATCCTACATCTAGCTATCTAGATCTCTCCTAGTTGTAATAGTTCCTGCCCTGTTCTCAAAATGGTTCCAAGCACATCAAACTTTACCCTTCATCCTACCTTGTCATCTCCCTTCTTGAATCTGGCTTCCACTTTTTTTGTTGATACATGCATTTTTGGACATCTAAAACAAATGAGAATAGGATTCACACCTTTGGGAGAACTTTCACCTTGGTCTCCTCCTCTGCCTTTCACCTGGTCAGAAAGAATTTCCCTGACCAACCTAGTTAATCACCATACGTACATACGTAAACAGCAATTGATCTTCTTTACTGAAATTGTCACGTTTGTTTATATGTTCATAATCCATCTCTCCACCCTTTTTCTTATCCAGCTTCAGTCCCTGTGTAAACTATTTACTATTCATGTTTAAGTTTCTTTAGGCTAGAAGGTTGACTAGCTCTGGTTTAATGTGTAGTCATTTGCTAGTCTCCTCCAAGAAGAGGCCCAAAGGGCTGTGGGACTTGGTCCTCTTCATGTTGGGTGCAAAATTTTTACTGGGGGATCTGGGATTTGAAAAGGAGGAAGCCTGGGAATGAGTTGTGTTTTGAGGTCACTTCTGTCATTTCTGCTTCCCAGGCACACAGGGAGGTGAAAGGCAAAATGGCGAAGGGCCACACCCAGACAGGCAGTACTGTCAAAGCATCCTCAGGTAGAAATGTAACTTATGCCATCTCTGAGGACCCCTGCCATCTTAGTTTATTCTGCAGAATTCAGCAAGCATTAGGAGTTCTTTTTTTTTTTTTTTTGAGTGCATAATAGTTTACACCATTGTGAAATTTCAGTCGTACATTATTTCTTGTCTGTCACCACATAGGTGCTCCCCTTCACCCCCTGTGCCCACCCTCTAATCCCCTTCCCCTGGTAACCACTGAACTGTTTTCTTTGTCCATGTGCTTGTTTATATTCCACATATGAGTGAAATCATCTGGTGTTTGTCTTTCTCAGTTTGGCTTATTTCGCTTAGCATAATTCCCTCCAGGTCTTTCCATGTTGTTGCAAATGGGATGAATTTGTCTTTTTTTTTCTGGCTGAGTAGTATTCCATTGTATATGTATACTGCATCTTCTTTATCCAATCATCAGTCGATGGGCACTTGGATAGTTTCCATGTCTTGGCTGTTGTGAATAGTGCTGCAATGAACATAGGGGTACATATTTTACTTTGGATTGTTGATTTCATGTTGTTTGGGTAGATACCCAGTAGTGGGATAGCTAGGTCATATGGTAGTTCTATTTTTAGTTTTTTGAGGAATCTCCATACTGTTTTCCACAGTGGCTGCACCAGTTTGCATTCCCACCAGCAGTGTATGAGGGTTTCCTTTTCTCCACACTCTCTCCAACATTTGTTATTTTTAGTCTTAGTGATTATAGCCATTTTAACAGGCGCAAGGTGGTATCTTAGTGCAGTTTTGATTTGCATTTCCCTGATGATCAGTGATGTTGAACATCTTTCCATGTGTTTATTGGCCATCTGTATATCTTCTTTGGAAAAATGTGTGTTCATATCCTCTGCTCACTTTTTGATTGGGCTGTTTGTTTTTTTGTTGTTGTTGTTGTTCAGTTGTGTGAGTTCCTTATGTACTATGGAGATTAACCCCTCATCAGATATGTGATTTGCAAAAGTTTTCTACCAATTGGTGGGTTGTCTTTTGGTTTTGGTCCTAGTTTCTTTTGCCTTGCAGAAGCTCTTTAGTCTGATAAAATCCCACTTGTTTATTTTGTCTTTTGTTTCCCTTGTCTGAGAAGACATGGTATTCGAAAAGATCCTTTTAAATTCAGTGTCAAAGAGTGTACTACCTATATTATCTTCCAGTTTTATGGTTTCAGAACGTATCTTCAAGTCTTTGATCCATTTGGAGTTTATTTTTGTATATGGCGTGAGATAATGATCTACTTTCATTCTTTTGCCTGTGGCTGTCCAGTTTTCCCAACACCATTTATTGAAGAGACTGTGTTTTCTCCATTGTATGTTCTCGGCACCTTTTTCGAAGATTAGCTGTCCATAGATGTGTGGTTTTATTTCTTGGCTTTCAGTTCTGTTCCATTGATCTGTGTGCCTGTTTTTGTACCAGTACTGTGCTGTTTTGATCACTATGGCTTTGTATAATTTTGAAGTCAGGGATTGTGATGCCTCCAGCTTTGTTCTTTTTTCTCAGTATTGCTTTAGCAATTCAGGGTCTTTGCTTGCCCCATATGAATTTTAGGATTCTTTGCTCTATTTCCATGAAGAATGTCATTGGAATTCTGATTGGGATTGCATTGAATCTGTAGATTGCTTTGGGTAGTATGGACATTTTAACTATGTTTATTCTTACAATCCGTGTGCATGGAATCTCTTTCCAACTCTTTATGTCATTGTCTATTTCTTTCAATAATGTCTTATAGTTTTCATTGTATAAGTCCTTCACCTCCTTAGTTAAATTTATTCATAGGTACTTTATTCTTTTTTTTTTTTTGCAATTGTAAATGGAATTGTATTCTTGAATTCTCTTTCTGTAAGTTTGTTATTAGAGTATAGAAATGCAACTGAGTTTTGTAAGTTGATTTTGTACCCCGCAACTTTACTGTAGTTCTTAATTATTTCTAATAGTTTTCCAATGGATTCTTTAGGGTTTTCTATATATAAGATCATGTTGTCTGCAAACAGTGAGAGTTTCACTTCTTCATTGCCTATTTGGATTCCTGTTATTCCTTTCTCTTGCCTAATTGCTCTGGCCAAAACCTCCAGTACTATGTTGAATAAGAGTGGTGATAGTGGGCATCCTTGTCTTGTTCCTGTTCTGAGAGGGATGGCATTCAGTTTTTCCCCATTGAGTATGATGTTGGCTGTGGGTTTGTCATATATGGCCTTTATTATGTTGAGGTAATTTCCTTCTATCCCCATTTTGTTAAGAATTTGTATCATAAATGGCTGTTGGATCTTGTCAAAAGCTTTCTCTGCATCTATTGAGATGATCATGTGGTTTTTATTCCTCATTTTGTTAATGTGGTTTATCACATTGATTGATTTGTGGATGTTGAACCATCCCTTTGTCCCTGGTATAAATCCCACTTGATAATGATGTATGATCTTTTTGGTGTATTGCTGTATTCAGGTTGGAAATATTTTGTTGAGGATTTTTGCATCTATGTTCATCAGCGACCTTGGCCTGTAGTTTTCCTTTTTTGTGTTGTCCCTGTCAGGCTTTGGTATCAGAGTGACGTTGGCCTTGTAGAATGTGTTAGGAAGTGTTCCATCTTCCCTAATTTTTTGGAATAGCTTGAGAAGGATAGGTATTGAATCCTCTCTGAAAGTTTGGTGGAATTCCCCAGGGAAGCCATCTGGTCGTGGGCTTTTATTCTTTGGGATGCTTTTGATTACTGTTTTAATCTCTTTACTTGTGATTGGTCTACTCAGATTCTCTATCTCTTATTGCTTCAGCTTTGGGAGGTTGTAAGAGTCTAAGAATTTATCCATTTCCTCTAGATTGTCCATTTTGTTGCCATATAGTTTTTCATAGTATTCTCTTATAATCCATAGTATTTCTGTGGTATCTGTTGTTATTTCTCCTCTTTCATTTCTAATTCTATTTATCTGAGCTTTTTCTCTTTTTTTCTTTGTAAGTCTTGCTAGGGGTTTGTCAATTTTATTCATCTTCTCAAAGAACCAGCTCTTTGTTCCATTGATCCTTTCTACTGCCTTTTTTGTTTCAATAGCATTCATTTCTGCTTTGATTTTTATTATTTCTCTCCTTCTACTGACTTTGGGCTTTGTTTGCTCTTCTTTTTCTAATTCAGTTAGGTGTAGCTTGAGATTGCGTATTTGGGTTTTTTCTTGTTTGTTAAGGTGAACCTGTATTGCAATGAATTTCCCTCTTAATATGGCTGTTGCTGCATCCCATGTGAGTTGGTGTGGTGTGCTTTCATTTTCATTTGTCTCCATATATTTTTTGATTTCTCTAATTTCTTCAATGATCTATTGCTTGTTCAATAGCATGTTGTTTAGCCTCCACATCTTTGTCCTTTTCTCAGCTCTTTTCTTGTAATTAATTTCCAGCTTTATAGCATTGTGATCAGAAAAGATGCTTGTTATTATTTCAATTTTCTTAAATTTATTGAGGCTTGCCTTGTTTCCCAACATATGGTCTATTCTTGAGAATGTTCTGTGCACATTTGAGAAGAATGTGTATTCTGCTGTTTTTGGATGGAGTGTTCTATATATGTCTATTAAGTCCATCTGGTCTGGCTTTTCATTTAATTCCACTGCTTCCTTGTTGATTTTCTGTCTGAATGATCTATCCATTGATGTGAGTGGACTGTTAAGGTCCCCTACTGTTATTGTGGTATTATTAGTGTCTTCTTTTAGATTTGTTAATAGTTGCTTTAGGTACTTTGGTGCTCCTGTGTTGAGTGCATAGATATTTATAAGGATTATTTCTTCTGGATGGAATGTCCCTTTCATCATTATATACTGCCCCTCTTGGTCTCTCTTTACCTGTCTTATCTTGAAGTCTACTTTGTCTGATATAAATATTGAGACACCTGCTTTCTTTTGTTTGCCATTAGCTTGGAGTATCATCTTCCATCCCTTCACTCTGAGCCTGTGTTTGTCATTGGAGCTGAGATGTGTTTCCTGGAGGCAGCATATTGTTGGGTCTTGTTCTTTAATCCATCTCGCCACTCTTTCTTTTTATTGGAGAAGCCAATCCATTTATGTTTAGGGTGATTATCGATATATGAGGGCTTAATTCTGCCATTTTATCACTCATTTTCTGGTTCTCCTGCATTTCCTTTGTTTCTCGTCCTGTGTATTTTGGTCTACCAATTGAGTTATGTAGTTTTTTATGTTGTGTTTCTTTTTCTTCTTATTTATTATTTGTGTCTCTGTTCTGCTTTTTTGTTTAGTGGTTACCCTGAGGTTTGTATTCAAGATCTCGTGGACAAGATAGTCCCATTTCTGATGGCTTCTAATTTCCTTAGACTAAACTGATTGAGTCCCTTTCCTCTTCCCCTCGTAAGTTGTTTTTCTCACATCCTATTCCATCTTGTGTTATGAGTTTGAGGTTAAAATGACAAGATTATCTTTGTTTTTGGTGTTGTCCTTCCCTTTGTCTTTAATGCTGTACTTGAGTATTTGCTATCCTGCTCTGATTCTGTCTGCCGATTTAACTCACTACTCTGTGCTTTGTTATCCCCCCCAACTATTTTTTAGGTATGAGGGCCTTCTTGAGGATTTCTGGTGTGTGTGTGGGGGTCTCATGGCTACAAACTCCCTTAGCTTATGTTTGTCTGGGAAAGTTTTTATTTCTCCATCATATCTGAAGGATGTTTTCACTGGATAGAGTATTGTTGGCTGACTGTTTTTGTCCTTCAATGATTTGAATATGTCATTCTAGTCTCTCCTAGACTGTAAGGTTTCTGCAGAGAAATCCGTTGAAAGCCTGATGGGGGTTCCTTTGTAGGTTATTTTCTTCTGCCTCGCTGCCCTTAGTATTCTTTCTTTGTCATTCAGTTTTGCCAGTTTCACTACTATATGCCTTGCAGTAGTATGCCTTACATTGACATATTTAGGAGATCTGACAGCCTCTTCCACATGGATTTCCTTCCCTAGGTTTGGGAAGTTCCCTGCTATTATTTCTTTGACCAAGCTCTCTACTCCATTCTCCTTTTCTTCTCCCTCTTGAATACCTATAATTCTTATGTTGCATTTCCTAATTGAGTTGTATATTTCTTGGAGACTTTCTTGATTTCTTTTTAGTCTAAGTTGTCTCTCCTCCTCTGTCTGGACCATTTCAACATGTCTGTCTTCAGTTATGCTGATTCGCTCCTCTATGGTGTCTGCTCGAGCATTCAGGGAATCCATATTTTGTTTTACTTCTTCCATTGTGTCTTTCATCTCTAATATTTCTGATTGATTCTTCTTTATAGTTTCAATCTCTTTTGTTAAGTAGCTCCTGAAATCATTGAATTTTTCTCTACATTCTCTTTTACCTCATTGAGTTTTTTGTTGATAGCTGCTTTGAATTCTTTGTCACTTAGATTACATATTTCTGCATCCTCAGGACTGATTTCTGGGTACTTGTCATTTTCTTTCTGGTCTGGAGATCTAATATAGTGTTTGATATTGCAAGAGGCTCTTTTTTTTCACATTCTGGTGTTATTATGTTGCAGTTACCACCTGTTGCCACTGGGTGGGGGTCAAGTGCTCTGTGTTCTGAGCCCTCTGCCTTCAGCTGAAATCCAAGGGGCTGGAGCCCTGCTGAGCATGTGTGGGAAGGGGTGCTTTCTCCTGCGTGTTCTCTCTGGGTTTTCTCCCTCTGCTCTCCTGGGGTGTTGGCTTGATGAGGTCACCCCTCCCTCCTCCACCTTCTTCCTCCTCCACCCTCCTCCCCATGAAGGCTTTCACTTCTCTAGGCTGCAAGGGCCCTAGGGAGTCCTTGGTGTTCCTGTGAATGAACATCCCCTCCCCCATTCCTTCCCTCCAGGAGGCCTCCTGTGGTCCTGATCGCAGTCTTTAGGGGAGCCAGCGAAGATTTCTCTTAACCCATTCCAGCTCTGAGGGGGGCCCCAGCCTCTCCAATGTCTGTCTGTCGTATGGCTGCATGGATCTCTCTGACGTTTTTTGTGTTGAGTTTGGATGTCCTCTGTTGGAGTATGGATTTTTTTGTTGTTGTGTATTGGAGGCGGAAGATTTCTGTGAGACCTCCCTCCACCGGGATGCTGACGTCACTCCACATTAGGAGTTTTAAGTGAGAGGTGAAATTTCTTACGTCAATAGAGTAGGGATCAGTTGAGATAAAAGGGAAGAAAGAATGAAGTTTGATAAGTTTGGGTGACAGAGTAGTTCAGTCTGGCCAGAATGGAGGAGACAATATAGGAAGTAGAGGAGGAAAGGCATTTGAGGCCAAATTACTGAGCGCCTTCAATGCCAGAATTTTTTGCCTGTAGGTAATGGGAAGGGAAGATTAAAGTGATGTTTTAGGATGATGAGGCCTCACACTCTCCCATCCTGCATGTTCCTCTTACAATGTCGCATGGATGCTTCTCATTGACAGGTTCTGTGTCCTCTTGCCCTGAATCTGGGTGGGCCTGTTGCTACAACTGAAGTGACATCATGTGACATCCAAAGGTAGGTCATAAAAGATGATATAATTCTGTCTTGTCCTCTTGGATGGTTGTTCTTAGAACCTGGGCACTTTGCTGTGAGGGAGTAGAGACCACATGGAGATCTGTTTGGCCAACAGCCTGGATGAGATCCCAGCATCACCTGCCAGATACGTGAGGGAAGATTCCTCCATATGGTTCTAGTCCCCAGACACTGAGTCTCCCAACCATAAAATCTCCCCCAGCATTCAAATCTTACTACCTGAGGCCCCAGGCATGTGATGTGGAGGTAGGCTGTCCCAAGGCCTGTGTAAATTCATGACTCATAGAAACCATGAGATAATAAAATGATTGTTTGAAGTTTTTAAGCCATTATGTTTTTGGTTAAATTGTCACATTGTGCTAGCAATATATGTAAATAGAGTTTTTATCTGCCTCTAATATGAAGGATGTAGGTTGGAAAGACTAAGGATAAGAAGACCAGAAGGTAAAGTTCTGTTGCAGTCTAGAGGGGATAAAAGCCTGGACAGAAAAAGATACTTGCAAGAGCAGAGTCTTTGCCAGACTTATGGTGGTGATTCCAAAATCTAGAACTGGGTTTTCTCCTGTTGAAATAAATTTCTAGGCCCAAGATGGAGCTGCTTCTACCCAGGGTGCTACATCAGCAAACCAAACTTTCATATTCCTGTAAATGCTCCAACTGACCAGAAACACAGTATATCCAGTCATCTAATCCCCAAATGCCAAGTCAAGTCTGGGCTCTGTATTTATTTCCTTAATTTTTCTAAATAAGGTCAGATTTACAACCCCAGGCAATCATGCCCTGTCTCTGTGTTGCTGCTTCTAACACTCTATAAAACTCCTCTTGCCCCAAATCCCTTGGGTAGAATGCTCCACTGCTTGAGAGGCAGTGTACTCCCTAAGTCCATGGACTTTTCCCTTGAATAAAGGACATCCAACTCCTTACTACATTGTTTTAATTTTGTCATTTGACACTCCTCATTAGTTGCAAGGACAGGGACTGGCACTTGTAGAAGTGCATTCCTTCTTATAGTTCATCCAACACATATTTATTAAGGGTCTGCTAGGGACCTGGCACAGAGCTAGGTCCTGAAGATAACATCAAATAAATATTATTCAATTTATGTCATCAAAGAGTTTATAAACTGCATGGAACTGATTGATTTGAGATAAGCTAGGCAAACACCATAAAATATCAATGCAAGGCAGCACATATTTAAATATTGAAATAATGCAATATTTGGGTTAGGAATTCAGTGAAGGGGAATCCATGGTAGTAAGAGCAAGAAAGAGGAAAATCCATAGAGTTTCATGGTCTAAGAGAATGAACTGTGGTCTGTGAGTGAAATCCAACTTTCCGTCCATTTTTCTGTTCTCCAATTTCCTGAATGGTCAAGCTAGATAAAAATCATAATCCCTTAAATTTGAGAAGCATAAGTGGTTTCAGGTGAATGATCTCAGTTGATCCGCTTACACAGATATGTGTGTGCATGTGTGTGTGTGCACGTGCACGTGTTCGGGGGACAGGTGGGGAGGAGGAGGAGAAGTAATATGGGGCACTGGCCCTGGCTCTCTTTGAGCAAATTGATTCAACTTTTCAAGCATCTATTTCCTCATCTGAAAATGGGGGTTAATCATAACACTACTTTTCTCGTGGGTTTGTTGTGGAGATTAAATGGGATTAAAGCATGTAAAATACTGTAATATAAGAAATATATGTTTGGTCTTCTAAAAACCAAAAAGTCCTTGTAATTTCCTGAGGGGTAGGGGAGAGAGGAGCGTCTTTTGCTATTCATAATAAGCCCCTTTCAGCCACACCTGAATTTATGCTAATGAGGTGACTCTTGGAGGATGAGTACTGGCTGCCAGAAGAACCAACCAGGTGATTAGAGGGCTAGAACTTTCAGCCCTACCCCCCAACCTGCAGAGACGGAACCGGGACTGGGGACTGACTTAATCACCAATGACCAGTGATTTAATCGACCATGCCTGTGGGTTCAAGAGCTTCTGGTTGGTGAACACATCCACATGCCAGGAGGGTGGCGCACTCCAGCTCCATGGGGAAAGAAGCTCCTGTTCTCTGGACCCTTCTGGACCTCACTCTGTGTATCTCTTTCTCTGGCTGTTCATCTGTATCCTTTATTATATCCTTTATCATAAACCGATAAACATAAGTATTTCTCTGAGTTCTGTGAGCCGTTCTAGCAAATTATCAAACTGAGGAGGGGGTCATGGGAACCCTCAATTTATAGTCGGTTGGTCAGAAGTACAGGCATCTCAAGTGGAGGCAGTTTTGTGGGACTGAGCCCTTAACCTGTGAGGTCTGTGTTAACTCTGGGTAGTTAGTGTCAGAATTGTTTAATGTGAGAGAAAACCCCACATATTTGATATCAGAAGTGTTGTGAGAGTAGAGAGAGTTTTCTTTTAAGTACTTAATGCTCAATAAATATTGGTTTGTATTATATATTGTTAAAAACTTAAAGCGGGAAGGAAAAGGATTATGACCGCCTTTTATTGTTGTAAAATTCTGATTCCTAAGAATCAGATCACTGATTGAGTATGAGAGAGGCAAATGAAAAATTACTCCAACATTTTGAGTCTGGGTAACCTGGAATATGGTTCATTCATTTAGTAAATATTTATTAAACGTCTCCTATGTGCCAAGCACTATGCTAAGAACTTTGTATTATTCTCTGTGAAATCCTCACAACTAACTCTGTGAGATAGGTATTACCATTACCCCAGTTTTACAGATAAGACTTTTAGCTAGTCACATGGGATCCCAGATTTGTAGGACTTGGCAGTTTCAAACCAGATTTCTTCTACAGTTTTCTGGCCCATGTCAAACATTTGCTGTAAGTGTTTCCACCCGGTTTTTGCAGTGATCATGAGATATTCTTCATTCTCTGGGTGTAGCTGGCAAGAGTATGCAGCCATGACAAGTGACTGACAAAAACGACTGCATACAAGTAGAAACAAAGCACTTCTCTCTACAGTTGTCAGTGGGATTATACTTTCAAACCCTGCAAGGACATGACCTCCTACTTGTATAGGATTCTTACTTTCAATCATCATATACATGATGGTGATTGCCAATTCAAACACATAGTAGCCATAGCTCATGTCATCAAAGTCTAAAATCCCAGACACTTGATATACAGCATCTCCAAAGGCTGACTTGCTGGACTCTATTAAAATGTTATGGTCATTAAGATCTCCATGATTGATACCTGAAAGGAGAAGAATCAAGCCATGTGAAAACAGTTATTTAATACCCCAGTTCATTCCCTTGCCGATTCTCTTTCTCAAGCATGGCCATTCAGATAATTTGATGAGCAGTCAGAGATAAAGAGCTAAACCCTATTTTTCTTGAAATAAAACAATTTCCCTGAAAAAGATAAAAGCAGTTAATTTTGGTGGTTGTTTTTGCGTTTGCTTCTCATCAGTCCAAGGCCAGAAGATGGAGATTGTAGTTATTGCAAATATCTGATTTTGGCTACTAGCAGAGTAAGGGGATAAGGAGAAATGCCCCAAACCAGAAAGGTTCAAAAAGAATATACATATATTCATATTACTATAAGAAGCAAAGAGTCCTCAAATGGACCAGATGTGCCTTTACTTTAACCTAGAATTTCCAAAAAAAATTTCTGATGACCAAGTAATTCTGAATTTCCCCAGTCTTTTGATTACTAGAATAGATGGTGATATTTTAAATCAGTACCACTCAAAGTGGGGATCTGTGGTCAGTGCTGGCCCACAAACTGTTACTAATCTGTGTGAGATAAAAACAGAAATTGAGAGTGTTTAGATAATTTTATTATTTGTCATCTAAGAATGTGATCAGTGGCCTTGTCTCATTGAACAGAGTATAGCCCAGTTTGGGTATTGTTAAACTTGCATGGTAAGTTGCGTGTGGTGCAAGCTGTGAGCTAATCATGAACAGTAGGACCATGTATCAGGTGGCAGTGGGTTGAGGAAAAAAAACCCCAGATTTGTCTTTTACCATGGATAGTTTGAGAAGCACTGATTTAAACCACTGACTAAGGATTAGAAGAAGATGGGGTGTCCATGAGCACTGATATAGTAGTCATGTACTTTAAAAGTATGTGATATAAAGTCCATAATATTAACTTCTAAATATAAGCTGACTTTTTCTATATGAGTTAAGATTGTGTAAATCATACTTAAGTAATGTAGCACAGTGGGCGGCATATAGAAGCAATGAACATTACTATAAACCACAGATTCTAGACTACATCTTTCTGAAATTGGGATGCATTGTACAATTGATGCTATGTCATAGTTTCATTGGCAATGTTTTCCTCTCTTATTTCATTGTTTCCATTCTCATGTACAATGGCCAATCAAGAAATGATACAGCTATTTAATGCCTGGAATAAAATACAAAAGTTGTTGAATTTGGGAATTAAGGAAGAAAAGGAGTTCTGATGAAGATGGCAGAATGAATTCATTCTTTGATAACTGCACTGTACTTGGTATACTTAGCAGTGATAAAAATAAAAAAAGAAAATAATACAGGTACAGCCAGCCTCAAAAATAGATCTGCATACTAAAAAACAATAGAAATGCCAAGCAGTGAGCAGGAATAAAGCTATAGGTCTGTCTTTTGTGCTCCAGATCAGCAATGTGCTTTACCCTTTTGGGAGAACAGGAACTGAAAGTGCTATCTGCCACTTGGGGAAACAGGCTCACTGCATGAAGCCAGGGGCAGTGACAAGGTCTTCCTAACTCACAAAAGGATGACAAAAGCGGTTACCAGTCCACTGCTTAGAATACTATGGGTTCAAGGGAGCAAAAGGACAAAAATTTAGGCTTGAAACCACATGCCAAACTTGGCTGCTATGTGAATATATTCTCTGTCTGATCATTCTAGGTACTGAAGTCTTTGGTTCAGTTTGTATACAGTAGTCAGTTTCTTTTGGTTCTTGCTCCTAGGATCTTATTTCCTTGTGTGCTGGTATATAGTATGTTCTCTGGCCACAAGGCAATTACTCTAGAAAAATAACCAAGAGGAACTTCTAAAACCAAAAAATACAATGAATAAAATTAAGAAAATAATGGATAGGTTTAACAGATTAGACACAGCTAAACAGAGAATCAGTAAACTAGACAATGGGTTAGAAAGTTATCCAAAATGCAGTAGGGACAGAGAAAAAGATTTTTTTTTTTTTTTGAGGAAGATTGGCCTTGAGCTAACATCTGCTGCCAATCCTCCTCTTTTTGCTGGGGGAGACTGGCCCTGAGCTAACATCCATGCCCATCTTCCTCTACTTTATAAGTGGGATGGCTACCACAGCATGGCTTGCCAAACGGTGCCATGTCCGCACCTGGGATCCGAACCAGCAAACCCCGGGCCATGGAAGTGGAATGTGTGCACTTAACCACTGCCCCACTGGGCCAGCCCCCAGAGAAAAAGATTTTTTAAAAAACACACACAGATGAGAAGGTAAGAGAAAGAGAGGATGCACTAAGAAGACCTAAGACTAACTTAAATGGAGTCCAAAAGGAGAAGAGGGAATGGGGCAGAGGCAAGAATTTTCCATAACTGATGAAAGACAATATCTACATACATATGTAAGAAACCCAAGCAGAGTAAGAAAAAAATTATTTAAGAAAAAGAGGACATCTTAAAAGTATCCCAAAGGGGAAAAAGACAGTTTGTCTTCAGAGGACCAACAGACTGACAGCTGGCCTCTCAGCAGCAAAGGAAGCTAGAAGACAGTAGAATTCTAAAATTCTAAACCCCTGAAACCTAAAATTCTATAGGCTGTGAAAATATCCTTCAAGAATGAAGACAAAATAAAAACATTTTCAGACAAATAAAATCAGAGTTCACCAGTAGAAAACTGCATTAAAGGAAATTGTAAAGGATGTATTTCTGACAGGAAAAAATGACTCCAGACAGGTTTGAGGTTCTGGAAGATATGAAGCTAATATCTAAGTAAATCTAAACAAACTTGACTATAAAACAAAAATAATAATGTCTTTTGGGGTAAAAATACAGAATTAAAGTTTAACACAACAGCATATAAGTCAGGAAAGAGATAAATGGAATTAAAGTATTTTAAGATCCTTTGTATGGTCTTGCATACCAGTAGACTTTATAAGTTAAAGTCACATGTCAGAATTTCTAGGGTAATCAGTCAAAAAATAGAAAGAGAGTATATAATTTCCAGACTCCTGGAAAGAAAAGAAAAAGAATGACAAAAACAATTAGCTCAAAAGAAGGGAGGACAAAGAAGAAAAAATTGGAACAGAAAAACATCAGGAGTACAAAAATAAGATGGTATAGCTATATAATGTCAGACAGAGTAGACATTAAGGCAAAAACCATTAGGAGAGGTAAGGAGAGATACTTTATATTGATAAAAGGTTCAATTTGCTAGTAAGATAACTTCTAATTTTATACGTAGATTGCCTCAAAATATATAAAGCAAAATTTTACAGAAATACAAGTAAAAATAGACAATCCACAATCATAGTGGGAGATTTAAAATACACTTTTCTTAGTAACTGTTAGAATAAGCAGGCAAAAAAATAAGTCAATAGTATAGAAAATTTAAACAACATGATTAACAAACTTGACCTACTGGACATATATATATAATTCTGTACCCAAAAACTGCAGAATAAACTTTCTTTTTAAGCACACATGGACCATTTAAAAAATTTTACCAAATGCTGCATTATAATGTAAATCTTAATAAATTTCAAATCATATACAGCCGCTGTATCTCATATGGTACCACTAATCATATGTTGCTATTTAAATTCATTAAGATTAAAAAAAAATACATAGCATTGGAGATTGGACTGGTGGTTACCATTAGGGAAGGGGGGAGGGGGGAGGGCAAAAGGGTCACATGTGAGGGGATGCACTATAATTAGTGTTCGGGTGGTGAACATGATGTAATGTATACAGAATTTGAAATATGATGTACATCCGAAAAAAAAATTAAAAAAAAAGCAATTAAATAAAATTGAAAATCTAGTTCCTTAATTGCACTAGCCACATTTTCAAGTGCTCAATAGCCACACAGAAGCTATTGTATTGGACAACACAGATATACAACATTTCCATCATGAAGAAAATTCTGGACAACACTGATATAAATTATGTTCTCTGACCATACTGCTATTATGTAGAAATCAACAGTAAAAGGATAACGAAAAATTTCATCATGCATATCTTTTATTGATCCAAATAAAGAGACCAATGTTCATGGATTACTCAATCTTATAAATATACTATAATATCCATTTTCTCCCAATTTATATATAGATTCAATCAAATCTAGCCAAAATCTCAACAAAAATAGTCAAGATCCTCTTATAGAAGAACAAGAAGGTGGGAGGACATGTTCTACCAGATATGAAGGCTTAAAAAGTTAAAGAAATTGGGGCAGGCCTGGTGGCACAGTGGTTAAGTGCACATGTTCCACTTTGGCAGCCCAGGGTTTGCTGGTTCAGATCCCGGGTGCGGACATGGCACTGCTTGGCACGCCATGCTGTGGTAGGCGTCCCACATATAAAGCAGAGGAAGATGGGCACGGATGTTAGCTCAGGGCCAGTCTTCCTCAGCAAAAAGAGGAGGATTGGCAGCAGTTAGCTCAGGGCTAATCGTCCTCAAAAAAAAAAAAAAGAAAAGAAAGGAAAGAAAAAAAAAAGGTTAAAGAAATTAAGATAGTGTGGTAATCTTTAGGGATGCTCACAAATATGCCAGTTATCTCCCTTCCAGGAACATGCTGGGTTGCACTTTCCTGCCCCCACAAAACTTGTGTTTGGCCAAGTGGTGTTTTTTTGGCCACTGACATATGAACAGAAGTGGCATCTCTTCAGGGCAGAAGCTTTAAGAGTCAGTGTGCAATTTACTACATTTGCTTTCCCCATCCCATAGCAGTACTCCAGCTGGTGACATTCCATCAGTCTAAATCCCAAAGTGAGAATGCATAGAACAAAGCCCTAGCCAATCCGTGAGAGACATGCAGCTTGAGTTAGAACTAAACCTTTGTTATTTTGGATCACAATGATTGGCAGGTTATTGGTTACTGTAGCATAACCTAGCCTAGCTGATACACAGTGTAGTATGGGTGCAGAAATAGACAAATAGACCAACAGAATAAAATAGAGTGTCCAAAAACATATTTGATTTACAACAGTGGTAGTACTGCAAAACAAAGGGTGAAAAGATGATTTTCCAATAAGTGTTGGTGGGAAAATTTATCAGACATAAGAAAAATTTACACCATATATAAAAATAAATTCCAGATGGATTGTAGACCTATTACGAAAGGCAAAAACTATAGGAAGATAATATAGGGGAATATCTCCATGACCACAAGGTAGGGAAAAATTTCTGTATAAGGCACAAAATACTAACCATGAAGTAAAAGATTTATATATTTGAAACCAATGAATTAAGGATTGTTCACCAAAACACATTATAAAGTGAGTGAAAAGATGAGCCACAGAATGGGACAAAATATTTGTAACATATATAACCAACAAAGGACTTGTATCTCGAAAATATTAAAAACAGGCAAAAGATGAATAGCCCTGCACAAAAGAGTTTCTCCAAATGGTCAACAAACAGGGAAATGTATATTAAAACCACAATGAGAAACCATTACACACACATCAGATTGGCAAAAGTTTAGAAGTCTGATAATACCAAGGCTGTAGAGCAATGAAAACTTATGCTCTGCTAGTAGTAGTATAAAGTCACATAACCACTTTGGAAAACTGTTTGGCGTTATCTAGTAAAGTTGAATATAGACATGTCCTACAACCCAGCAATCCTACCCCAGAACTCATGAACTTATAGACTCAAAGAACTCATGAACATGTATATCAAGAGACAAGAATATTCATAGCAGCACTGTTCTTAATAGGCCAAAACTGGAAACAACTCAAATACCTTTCTTTTTGTTGGCTGAGGAAGATTAGCCCTGAGCTAACATCTGTTGCCAATCTTCCTCGTTTTTTGCTTGGGAAAGATTAGCCCTGAGCTAACATCTGTGCCAGTCTTCCTCCACTTTATAGGTGGGCTGCTGCCGCAGCTTGGCTGACGAGTGGAATAGGTCCGTGCCTGAGATCCGAACCCATGAACCTGGGCCAAAGCGGAGCGTGCTCAACTTAACCACTACACCACAGGGCCACCCCCCGCCCCCAAATATCTTTTAAGAGTAGAATAGCTAAAGTGTGGTATATTTATGAATAGAACACTCTACAGCAATAAAAGTTAAACTATAGCCACATGCAACAATGTGGAGAATCTTACAAAAATAATAAGGGAAAAAAAGGGAACACAAGTGAAGATATACTGTAGGGAGACAGATGGGTGTGGGGGGGGAACAGTTAGGAGGCCACTGCAATAATCCAGGTCAGAAAGGATGGTAGCTTGGACCAAGTGGAAGTAGTAAAGGTAGGCGAAAGTGGTTAGAAGTAAGGTATGTCTTGAAGTTAGAAGTGATAGAATTTGATGGGATATGAGGTGTGAGAGAAAGAACAAAGTCAAGGCTGATGACTCCTAGAGTTTTGGCCAGATCAACTAGGTGAATGGTAGATACCATTTTAATGAAATGAAGATGACTAGGCGGGGGAAAGAGTTTGGAAGGGGAAAAAAAGCAACTCTACTTTTATGTTACCACCTTACATTGTGTGTACACAAAGTGCGTGCTGTGGGCTGAATTGTGCCCTGCCCCCCACCCCCCGCAATTCATATGTTGAAGTCCTAACCCCCAATGTGATGGTATTTGGAGGGGAGACCTTTGGGAGATAATTAGGTTTAGATGAGGTCATGAGTGTGGGGCCTCATCATGGGATTAGTGTCCTTATAAGAAGAGATACCAGAGAGCTTGCTTGCTTTCTCTCTGCCATGCAAGGACACAGAGGGAAGGTGGCTATTGGTAAGCCAGGAAGCGTCCTCACCAGAACCTGACCTTGCTGGCACCCTGATCTCAGACTCCCAGCCTCCAGGACTGTGTGAAATAAATTTCTGTTGTTTAAGCCACCCAATTGATGGTATTTGTTATGGCGGCCTGAGCCGGTTATGCTCTAGAGAAACTGTTGTACATGTACATGAGATGTGTACTAGCATGCTCGTTACAGCATCATTTATACAGCAAAAAAATGGGAACCAACCTAAAATTCCATTAACAAGGGAATGGACAAAAAATTACAATACGTTCAAATAAATTATGATGTATACATTACTAGGGAATACTATTAAAAATGAACTAAATTAACTAGAACTACATATATGAAATGGATTGATCTGAAAAACTAAGTTGAATAAAAAAAAGGTTGCAGAATAATACCATTTATCTAAAGTTTTTAAATATGCAAAACACTGCTATATATATAATTTATGAATGAATACATAAGTAGTAATGAATTAAAACGTATGCAAATTTAGAAGGGAGAGGAGAGGTGGAATCATATAAAGTTTAGAGGGGGCTTCAAATGCAGCAATTTTAAAGAAAATAAAAGTATTATTTTTTAAAAAGCAAACAGGAGCAAATATGGGAAAATTTTAAGATTTGATAAAGCTAAGCTGTGCCTTCACACTTTTCTGATGGTTTGAAATTTGACAATTTAAATATCAAGAAAAATACTTACTTGGTTGGAGAAATACTCACATTCTCGAAAATGACTTAATTTGCTCATTACTTCATCCTTGAACAGCTGAATGATCTGTTTGACAATTTCTCGATTTCGATTCTGGCCCAAGGCATACAAATATTTCTCCAGAAGAGGAACATTTTTCAGATTCCAGATGAAGTTCTCCCGATGAAGACTGCTTAACTTTGGGTGATGGAATTTCTAAATCAAAAGCAAGAAACTCTTAGACTCTTGATAGAGCAACCACTACTGAGAGATCTGCTGTATACCAGAAGACTGCACCCTCCAAAGTGTAGGCCTGGGAGTGCCTGAGGTGGAGAGCTGGCCTTCCCTCATGGCCACTGACTTGCTCCATTGACAGTAATGCACAAAATGGTAATAACGTCATATTTGTACAGGATCTCCTAGTTTTGAGAGCACATTCCCATCTCACTTGATCCTCCTAACTGTGTGAAGGGAGGTATTATTATCCATAGCCTCCAAAGGAACTGGAGGCAACTCCAAAGAACTCTGTCCTCACCTGCATGATCTGCCCCAGGCCCCTTGTTACCTCTCTGATTTCATCTTCCACTACTCTTGCTCTCTTTCCTCCAACCACACTGCCCTCCCTGCTGTTCAAGGAACACGTCAGACGTGTTCCCACCTCACGGCCTTTGCATTTGCTGTTTCCTCCTCCTGGGATGCTTTTCCCCAGATATCCGTATGGCTAGTGCCCTCATTTCCACCAGGTCTTTACTCAAAAGTCATCTTCTAGGGGAGGACTCCCTGACAACTCCATCTAAAATTTCAACCCTCTCTCTGATACTTTTATCCCTCTTTGCTTATTTTTTATTCTTAAGCACTTAGCACATGTTGCTGTCTAACACTCACCATAATTCACTTACGGACATACTATCTATCCTCACTAGAATGTAAGTTCCATGAGAGGCAGGAGCTTTGTTTTTGGTCGGTTTTGTTTGCCTCTGTATCGCCACACCTAGAACAGTACCTGGCTCATAGAAGGCACTGCTCAAGCGATGTCTGCTGAATAAATGAATGTTCCTAAAATAGAAAATTCTAGAACTAGAAGGGCCTTTAGACTTTGACCACTCCATCTAAAGTTCTAAATGGCTTTAACCATTGTTGCACAAATGGGGAAACTGAAGTTCAGAGAAGGATAATGAGTTCCACTGTGGGAATGAGGGGAGGACCCGGGTCTGCAGACTCACAGTCCAGACCTCTTTCACAGAGTGAGTGCTAGAAGGTGCTTTGGTAGTCACCCAGGGGAGTAGCTTTCAAGTGTTTTGACCATGACTCGCAGTAAGAAATATGTTTTATGTTACAACCCAGTATACAGGCAACACATACATAAAAAGTCTCAGTAAGAATACTGATACCATTACATGTAATGTATTCTAGTGTTTTGTACTTTATTCCATTTGTTTAAAAATGTTCCTCTAAAATGATTTTAACACACACGCTCATGACCTGGAGTTTGAAAACCTTCCCCTGATGCTGCTGTTATCACTAGCATGTCCTTGCTAAGTGATCATGTAGCCTCTGTCTAAATACTTCCTGCAGGTACTTTTTACCCTTCCCGAGGTGCTTTTTCCCCTTACTGAGATGGCTCTATGTTCTTCTTTCGCTGAGCTAAAATCTGCCTCTCCAATAGTGTCCATGCCACTGGTGCCAACTGTGACTTCTGGGGTCATCTGGAACAGGAGCCTTCTCCCATATGACTGTCCTCTAGACACTTGAAGACAGCACTCCTGCCCCGTCAGAGCCTTCTCTTCTGCGGAGTAAACCTTCTTAGTTCTTTCACTTACACCCCGCATGGCATGGTTTTGAATCTCCTGACCATCTGGTATGTTAAATGCTACTGTGGATCAGAAAAATACTCTTCATAGTACGCACTGAAAACATTGTTAGGAATTGTGACTTTTGGGGAGTGGGATTGGGACGAAGAATGGATATGATGATGAGAACAAATGTTCATTTTACATCTTTCAGTACTGCTGGAAATTTTTATCATGTGCATATATTACTTTTACTTTTAAAGAAAGTAAAATATAACACTCTTGTTGGGTTTCCAGCGGAGCAACTGTTCACTCAGGGAAGGCTGTGAGTCAGCTGCTAAAATGGTTGCATTGTTACCCCATGCATCCCGCAGGAGAACTTCTCAGCTCTAGATGGACTAGCGGGGAAAACACTTGGAATCTGGACTTGGATTCAGCCAGATCTGAGTTTCAACTGGCTCTACCACTTAATATCTCATATGTTAGTTTCCTTAATAGTAAACTCAGAGTATCAATACCAACCTCACAGTCATCTGTGGATAAGCTAAGACATGAACTAAGGACCTCAGACATACAGGTGCTCCATAAATGTTGAATATGAACACTGCAGCTGTTGCGCCTCGCTTCTCTGGCCTTTCTATTGTTTTGGCTCCTTGGCACACCAACCTGAATTTCTGATAGTTTAGTCACTACTCTTCATTAGTCTATCTCAGCCGACATTCTGTCAGCTTCCTCACTCTCTACATCACCCCAATTCCCATTTCCCAAGCACCTTGCTTTCTCTGGTACAAAGCTCTGACCATAGTCATACTCATAAGCTTGCCCTGTATTTTCTTCTTTCTTATACTTTAACAAACGTCCTGAGATTGACCTCCAGCCCATCTGTGGACGATGCACCAACCAAATTCTAGGACAGATTAGTTGACTCCGTCAATTGTGAACACCTCAGTTCTGGTCTCTGCCATCCCCAGGGCTCCTGTCTACTCTGGATCCCCCAGGCTGGCCCAGCTGCTGGAAGCTTCAATGGCCCGGCCACATCCCTTGTAGAGCAGGCACAGCTTCTGCCACATCTACAGGTTAAAATGCTGCACCAGTGCGGCATCTTGTGTAGACCCTATGATTCCTAGTGCTTACAGAGAAACTAAGAACTTCCCACCTGCAAAGGCATGGGCTGAGGTGAGGTGAGATGGGCAATGGGAATAAAGCATGATAAAATGCATTGCAATAACAAGTGAAGAATACTTTTCTTGGTTTCTTCTAGAACTCCCTTGGCCCCTGCATGACAACTTACAATAAGATGCATAGCAGAGCAGCAGGTGGTTAACTACACAGCAGAACTCACTGTCAGCAATGACGTGGTGCTATCTCCCTCTGAAAACTGTATTTGCCATTTCAAAATGCAGCAGTAAAAGTTGAAACTTCAATGGCAAGAAGCATATTAATGAAGCCCATAGGTAGCATAGGTTAGTGATAGTGATAGTGAAGGAAAGGTTAATGATAACTCTGTTATGTAACAGATACTCATTCAAACAGCTCACTCAGTAGATTTGAGTCTGAGGATGGTAGAGAGGCTTTACTGAGCATTCCAATCAGTTCAAAAATTTTTCTAAATAAAAGTGATATGTGAATAAAATTTCCTAAAAGTACATTTAATTAGGACAGGCTATTTTAATCCAAATTACATTAATATTCAGAAATTGATATTTTAATGGATGTCCATAAATGGATTTATTCCAGCTTACTGGAAAATTATTTCAACTGAAATGCTTAATACATTTTCCACCCAAAGCCTTGCACTGCTCAATAAATATCTGTTGAACAAATAGAGTGCAATATAAAATGGTAATTATTGTCAACACAGAAGAAAGTCTGTCGGTTGACAAACATTTGCTAGTGTTGGGATAGTGTGGTCTCAGATTCATGGAACGAATAGGTTAGGAGTGTCTTTTCTGGGTGATGAGATTACTGGTAACTTTTAGTTTTTCTTGTATTTTTATCTGATTTTCTTTAATGAGTCACTGAAAGGGGTTTTTAATCAGAAAAAAACTGTTATTTCTGTTTGAGGATAAAAGGATAAATATTTAGACTGTAGTATGAACTTCAGTTTCTGGCCAAGAGGGAGTAACAGGGATTGGGTTTATCCTCCTGGTTGAAATAGCTAAAACACTAGACAAAATATATGAAATGATGGTTTTCAAGTTTTTAGACATCAGGCAATGAAGGACAGTGATCCCTGAGAGATGGCAAACACATGAGGTGAGTTTGTCCCAGCTTATTGCCTTGAGAGAGGCCACAGTGCAGGGAGGGAAGACGTAGGGCGGGGAGTACTCTCTGAGCTGAGAAGGCAGAGTGTTCGGGAGACTAAAGCAGCTAGAACTTGCAGGATAGGTTACCAGAAAACAGAGAACTGCAGAGAGAGAGAAAACTCTAGAGATCTGCAGAATGCCCCCTTGAAAATTTGGCAGATCAGTGTATAATCAATGTATGAATATGAGGAAGCTACTCAAAGCTGGGGAAAGAACCACCTGAAAGGATTAGAGGGAACAATACCCAGATACACACAGGGCCAGGCATAGTGCCTGTTCCTACCAACCAGACTGGAAAACCTAATAGTTAGTTCACAGGACATTGGGTAGAGAACTCAGAAGGGTCTTGCATTAACTAAACCCAGCCCTGGTCCCCCCATCAAGTATTAAAAGCAAGATGCAAAAGCATCAAACTGCTTCCAAGTAACTGCATCCACTCAAGGAAGTTTCAAGCACAAGAAACGTGAAGAAAATTGTACCAAGACACACCATAATCAAATTGCTCAAAAGTAGAGATAAAATCTTAGCAGCTACCACACAGATACACACACACATGACACATTATGTTACATTTAGAGGAACAATCTGACAGGAGATTTCTGGTCAGAAACAATGCAAGAGAGGAGAGTGGAGCAATGTCTTTAAAGTAATAACAGGAAAAGACTGTCAATCTAGAAGTTTATGCCCAATGAAAATATCTTTCAGAAATGAAGGTGAAACAAAGACTTTTTCAGACATACAAAAGCTGAAAAAACTCATCACCAGCAGAACTACTACAAGAAATGTTAAAGAAAGTCCTTTAGGTAGAAGAAAATGATACCTGATGGTAATATGGGTCTACACAAAGGATGAAGAGCACCGGAAAAGGTAACTACATAGGCAAATGTATCATTTTTCTACTTAAATCTCTTTATAAGGTAATTGAAAGTTAAAAAAAATAATAACGATGTATAAGTAAAATTTATGACAACAATAGTATAAGGCAAGGAAGGAAGAAACAGAAGTATACTATGTATGGTTCATGTACTATACATGAAGTGATATAACTTAAGGTAGACTCATAAATTAAAGGTATATTCTATAAACCCTAAAGTAATCACTAAAATAACAAAACAAAGAGTTATAGCTAATAAGCTAACAAAGGAGATGAAATGAAATCATAAAAAATACTCAAACCAAAAGAAGGCAGGAAAAAAAGCAAGTTAGAGATGGGACAAATAGAAAACCAATATAAAGATGATAGACTTACACTTAACCATATCAATAATCACATTAAATATAAATGGCCTAAAAATCCCAACCAAAGGGCACAGATTGTCAGACTGGATTTAAAAAAAAGACCAAATATATGTTACCTACAAGAAACACACATCTAATGTAAAGACCGCAATATAAAGGAGCAAAGAATTTTTTTTTCACTCATTCCCAGGAGACTATAAATATCAAGTCTTTGGAGTAGAAAGAATAAAAAAATCTTCTAAGTCTTGTTGTTAAAGTGTTCCTCTCCCTGTCCCATCTCTCACTTAACTCCTCTGGCTCTAAGTCTTTTCTCTAAAGCACCAGCCAGATAGAAGAAAAAATGTGGAAAGAAGCAAGGAGTGGAAGCAGGCGGGCTGATCCCAGCAGCCACTAGGGGAGCACATTGTGAAATGAGTAGGGGCTGATCTACTTTCTTGTAGGGCAAGAAGCCTTTGCTTCCATAGATCTCACACCTTCTAGGCCCCATCCCTGGTATTTCCCCCCGTCTCATCTCTCCAGTCCTCTGTTCCCGGCTATAGAGGCTACCACATGATTGATACCAGGGGAGAACCCTGCCTACTTTAGAATGGTGTTGTGTCCAAGCAGACACAGGTTAGAATTCATATCTTGCTCAGCCCTTCCCTCTCCCACAGGCTTAACCTTAAATCAATTACCAAATATGGTTGGCTCTGTCTCCTAAATATATCTTGAACCTTTTCTTGGTTTAACCCCTCAATCAGGTTTTATCTGATTGCTGCATTAGTTTCCTAGATGCATTCCCCATCTCCGTTCTGGCTTTCTGCCAATCTATCCATTATATTAGCCCTCAGAGTGCTATAAATTAAAGATCTTTGCCTGTTTAAAAACCCTCCAAGATGCCCTACTGGCTTTAAGACAAAGTGCAAACTCCTTAATATCATTTTTGGTAATGTATTTTGTAATCTGATTCCACCTTACATTTCCAACTTTATCCCCTGTCTCTCTGAGGTTTAACCCCTATACTCCAGCCACAGTGAATTATTCAGAGGTTCTGGAACATGGTAGTTGTACCTCCAGGATTTTTCACATGCTCTTTCCTTTAGCTAGAATGCCCTTCCTTCTTTTCTCTGCCTAACTGATGGATTCCTAATTTTTAGCAGTCAGCTCAGAAGTTTTTATTTTTTATGAAGCCCTCCTTGAATACCTACCACGTGTTTGACACTGCTAGATACCAAGGATGAATAATTAAGACATAGACCAATTTCTTAGGAAGTTCACTGCTTCTTATGTATCATATGTAACAGGAAGCACAAACAGCAAACAATTACAACACCGCATGCAGTAGGCTGTTACCCTGATGGCCTCCTATGAACCATGCCTTCTAGTATGCATGCCTTTGTGTGGCTTTTCCCATTTGGCTTTGGGATTAAACATGTTACTTGCTTTGGCCAATGGGACATTAGCTAGCATGCTTCAAGCAGAGGCTTGATAAACATGTGTACACTGGGGCTTGTCCTCTTGGAAATCTTTCTCGGAAGCCAGCAGCCATGTTGTAAGGATTTCAGGCCACTCTGGCGGACACCACATGAAGAAAAAGAGGCCACATGGAGAGGAACTGAAGCACCACAGTTGGCTCCCAGCTGAACGTAGCTGCATGAGTGACCCCAATCAACACCAAGTAGAGCAGAAGAGCCACTCAGTCACCCCATAGAATCATGAGAAATAAATCATTATTGTTTTAAGCCAATAAGTTTTGGGATGATTTGTTACACAGCAATAGATAACTGGAACATAGTACAATAAGTACAGTGACAGAAGGATGTACAAGTTCAGAAGTAGCAAAGAGAATAAAGTAATCATCTTTGTGCAGCATGGGAAGATTTCACAGAGGAGGTGATGCTTGAGCTGTGTGTTGAAGGATAAGCAGGAGTTCTGCAGAGCAGGGAAAAGGTGTTACTGGTTGAGAAAATGGCATATGCAAAGGCACAGATGCATGAAACAGACGGGCACATTCAGGTAACTACAAGAAGTTCTATATTGGAAGTGAGAAAAGCATGAAAGGGGAGACATTGACAATGAGACTTGGGGGCAGAGGCAGGGACGAGGCCATGCAGGGCCGTGTGTGAAAGAAATGCTGAGGACCTTGGCCTTTATTTTGAAGGCAGTGAGAAGCCATTGAAAAGTTTTAACTATGGAACTGACATGGTCAGATTTGTAATTTAAAAAGTAACTCTGGACCGGTATAAAGAATGAACTGGAGGAGGAAAAAAACTAGATGTAGGGAGGCTACTGTGGTAAGCTAGGATAGCTGAGGTAGGAACGGAGAAAAGGAGATGGAGTACAGAGACATTTGAGATGTAGAATGGACAGAATTTTGTGAGTGATTGGAAGTGTTTTACTCATACAAACTGTAATTACTTTTTTTAAAAAAGATTTTATTTTTCCTTTTTCTCCCCAAAGCCATCCAGTACATAGTTGTGTATTTTTAGTTGTGGGTCCTCCTAGTTGTGGCATGTGGGATGCTGCCTCAGCATGGTTTGATGAGCAGTGCCATGTCCATGCGCAGGATTTGAACCGGCGAAACCCCTGGCTGCTGAAGCAGAGGGCACGAACTTAACCACTCGGCCACAGGGCCAGCCCCTGTAATTAGCTCTTAAAGTGTTTATCTGTCCCCCTGGAACATACTCCTCCAGGACAGGGAAATCTTCCCCTTCCCCTAGTTCCTGGCATATAAGAGGTACTCATTTATTAAACATTTGTTGAGTAAATTAAGATGTTTTGTGGATGGGTCTGGAAAAATATTTGTCATACATAATATTATTCTATAGGACAAAAAGATCCTCAACATGTCATTTTATTTTTTGAGTAAAGCCACTATGAACTTTCTTATAAAGTCTTTTTTTTTTAATTTAAACTAAGAAAACAAAACAAAACAGTTCACCCATTTCTCCTACTTCCCCAACCCCCATTTCTAGCAACTACCACTCTGTTCTCTATATCTATTATGTTGATTTTTTTTTCAGATTCCACATGTAAGTGAGATCATATGGTATTGTCTTTCTCTTTCTGACTTATTTCACTTAGCATAATCCCCTCAAGGTCCAACCATGTTGTTACAAATGGGAAGATTTCATTCTTTTTGAAAGTAGACCATTATCTTACACCATATACAAAAATTAACTCAAAATGGATTAAAGACTTGAATGTAAGACCTGAAACTATAAAACTTCTAGAAGAAAACATAGGTGATACACTCTTTGACATTGCCCTTAGCAGCATATTTTCAAGTACAAGGTCTGACCAGGCAAGGAAAACAATAGAAAAAATAAACAAATGGGACTATATCAAACTAAAAAGCTTCTGCACAGCAAAGGAAACCATCAACAAAATGAAAAGACAACCTAACAATTGGGAGAAGATATTTGCAAACCATATATCTGATAAGGGAGTGTGATGCTTCCAGCTTTGTTCCTCTTTCTCAAGATTGCTTTGGCTATTCGGGGTTTTTTGTGGTTCCACACAAATTTTAGGATTAGTTGTTCTATTTTTTTGAAAAATGCCATTGGAATTTTGATATGAATTGAATTGAATCTGGAGATTGCTTTGGGTAGTATGGACATTTTAACAATATTGATTCTTCCAATCCATGAGCATGGAATATCTTTCCATTTATTTGTATCTTCTTCAATTTCTTTCATTAATTGTCTTGTCATTCTTGATATACAGGTCTTTCACCTCCTTGGTTAAATTTATTCTGGGTATTTTATTCTTTTTTCATGCAGCAGTAAATGGTATTGTTTTCTTTATTTCTCTTTCTGATAGTTTGTTATTAGTGTATAGAAATGCAACAGATTTCTGCATGTTGATTTTGTATCCTGGAACTTACTGAATTTGTTTATTAGTTCTAACAGTTCTTTTGTTTGTTTGTTTGTTTTTAAGGAAGATTAGCCCTGAGCTAAGATCTGCTGCCAATCCTCCTCTTTTTGCTGAGGAAGGCTGGCCCTGAGCTCACATCTGTGCCCATCTTCCTCTACTTTATATGTGGGGCGCCTACCGCAGCATGGCTTGCCAAGCGGTGCGATGTCCGCACCCGGGATCCAAACCGGAGAACCCTGGGCCGCCGAATCAGAACGTGTGCACTTAACCACTGCGCCACCAGGCCGGCCCCAGTTCTAACAGTTTTTTGATGGAGTCTTTAGGGGTTTCCATGTATAGTATCATGTCATCTGCAAATAGTGACAGTCCTACTTCTTCCTTTCCAATTTGGATGCCTTTTATTTCTTTTTCTTGCATAATTGTTCTGGCTAGTACTTCCAATACTGTGTTGAATGAAAGCGGTGAGAGTGGGCATCCTTGTCTTGTTCCTGATCTTAGAGGAAAGGCTTTTCAGCTTTTCACCATTGAGTATGATGTTGGCTGTGAGCTTGTCATATATGGCCTTTATTATGTTGAAGTACGTTCCCTTTATACCTTCATAAGTATATGTTGACTTTTGTCAAGTGCTTTTTCTGCATCTATTGAGATGATCATATGATTTTTATTCCTCATTTTGTTAATGTGGTGTATCACATTGACTGATTTGCCAATGGTGAGCCATCTTTGCACCTGGAATAAATCCCACTTGATCGTGGTGTATGATCCTTTCAATGTATTGTTGAATTCAGTTTGCTAATATTTTGTTGAGGATTTCTGCATCTATGTTCATCAGGGATATTGGTCTGTCATTTTCTTTTCTTGTGGTGTCCTTGTCTAGTTTTGGTATCAGGGTAATTCTGGCCTCATAAACTGAGCTTGGAAGAGTTCTCTCCTCTTCTATTTTTTGGAAGAGTTAGAGAAAGATTGGTATTAATTTTTCTTTGGATGTTTGGTAGAGTTCACTGGTGAAGCTATCTAGTCCTTGACTTTTATTTGTTGGGAGGTTTTTGATTACTGATTCAATCTCCTTATTAGTAATTGGTCTGTTCAGACTTTCTATCTCCTCATGATCCAGTCTTGGTAGGTTATATATTTCTAGGAATTTATCCATTTCTTCTAGGTTGTCCAATTTGTTGGAGCATAACTGTTCATAGTAGTCTCTTATGATCCTTTTTATTTCTGTGGTATCATTTGTAATGTCTGTTCTTTCATTTCTAATTTTATTTATTGGAGTTCTGTCTTTTTTTCTTGGTAAGTCTAGCTAAAGGTTTGTCAATTTTGTTTATCTTTTCAAAGAACCAGCTCTTAGTTTCACTGATCTTCTCTACTGTCTTTTTAGTTTCTATTTCATTTATTTCTGTTCTATTCTTTATTTCTTTCCTTCTGCGAACTTTGGGCTTCTTTTGTTCTTCTTTTTCTAGTTCCTTAAGGTGTAGAGTGAGGTTGTTTATTTGAGACTTTTCTCTTTTTTTGAGGTAGCCATTTATCCATATGAACTTCTCTCTTAGAACTGCTTTTGCTGCATCCCACAAGTTTTTTTCTTTTTTCTTTTTTTTTTTTTTGAGGAAGATTAGCCCTGAGCTAACATCTGCCACCAATCCTCCTCTTTTTTGCTGAGGAAGACTGGTGAGCTATCATCTGTGCCCATCTTTCCTTTACTTTATATGTAGGATGCCTGCCACAGCATGGCTTGACAAGCAGTGTGTAGGTCCACACCCGGGATCTGAACCAGCGAACCCCAGGCTGCCAAAGCAGAATGTGTGAACTTAATCGCTGTGTCACCGGGCCGGCCCCAAGTTTTTTTTTTTAAAGATTGGTACCTGAGCTAACATCTGTTGCTGATCTTTTTTTTTTTTCTTTTCCCCAAAGCCCCAGTACATAGTTGTATATTCCAGTTGTGGGTCCTTCTAGTTCTGCTATGTGGGACACCACCTCAGCATGGTTTGATGACTGGTGCTAGGTCCGCCCCCAGGAACCAAACTGGCAAAACCCTGGTCTGCTGAAGCGCAGCAAGTAAACTTAACCCATGCAGCTGGCCCCCTGCATTCCACAAATTTCTGTACATTATATTTCCAGTTTTCTTTGTTTCAAGATATTTTTTATTTCTCTTTTAATTTCTTCTTTGACCCATTGGTTGTTCACAAGTGAACACAAGTCATTTTAATCTATTTGCAACTTAGCTATTGTTTCATATACAGCTCTGGCTGATTACACCTTATTTGGATGAACACTTCAAGTTTTAACTTGTGAATACAGACTGTTTTCAGTGAGCAGCATGAAGAATATCATGAGTTTCTAAAAATGTAGGTGATCTTGTCAATATACCAGTAAAGGACAGACCTGGGCAGAAGGAAGCCTTTTGTCATAAAAATTCATGCATCTAGGACTCTGTTTCCTTCATAATACACTTCAGGAAGCACCATACATAAAAAGAGAGTCTGACCCTGGGTTTATTTAAAAAATAAAATAAATCAAAACCAAACAAATAAAAAACTCATAACCAAAATAAAGCCCCAAATCTTACCTCTAGTGTCTTATCCAATTTGGCAGCTAGCCTTCCAATTTCATACAATAGCTGGGGGCTGATGGGAATCTCAGCTATGGGTCTTCCTGGGAGGTAAGTCAGCAGCCTCACCAAGTAGTTTTTGATTTCAGAGCCACTATCTAGATGGATGGAATGATAGATCTTGTCAACTATTCTTGAAAAAGATAATTAGAGGCCATTCTGCCTTTGCAATTATTATTGCAAAGAATAAGAAAAATTACAGAACAAGAGAAAAAAATGTGCTAACCTAAAACAAGTCAGCAGGATTCTCTGATGCAGGGCTGAGTGGACTGAGCAAAGCAGGTAGAACAGACAAATCTTAGAACATTGGAACTGGCCATTTATATACCAACAAAATTATAAACCCAACTCTGCAAGCCTCAGCTCTAAACATAAATTACCCACTCTGGTAAATGAATGCCTAAAACACTTTTTTATAAGTTTACAATTGATGAAAGTGTGATGTAAAGAAATGAGTGTTTCAGAATCACAGGCTTCTTCAGGGACAAACTGGGGAACAGCCAGTTTGCAACACAGGAAAAGAACTACTTCTCAGGGACTGTAATGGGCCTCAGTTGTTTGGAGCAATGCAAATTAAGGAAGAATGGGTGACCAGTTAAGACAGAAAAAGAATCAAGGTTTCAAACCTTTAAAAAACCCCAAGGAATTGATTTAAGGCTGCTGTTTAGAGAATCCTATTAGGTATATCTCAGCATATCAGCATTTAGAGGTGCAAGGGACCAAGTCTCACAGATGAGGACTCAAACGCTTAGGGACGTAAGTGGTGTGCCCAAGGTCACATATACAAGAATGACAGAGCTGGGATCTAAAATTCCTGATTTCTAGTTCTGTGTTCTTTCTACTATATCACAGCACCAAAATATACAGCTGATCTAACAACAAAAAACATTAATTTTTCTGCTTAAAAAAAAGTTCTCCTAATTTCCACCTGTCCCCTTAGTTACTCCTCCATCAGGCCCTTTCTAAGCAGAAGCGTTACACAAGATCCCAGCTCTAAGCACTTCTGAATCAGAGCCCCAGTCTCCACTCTGGTGATGCTGTGGCTTCTCCTAGCAGCTGAAAAAATAACCACATCTACACTTGGAACTATGGACATGTTCTTGATATTTCTACGTGTAGCCAAAATGCAGTAATTAATGTACATGGACAGGCGATGACTGGTGAGTTGATGGTCTCTTACCTACAGACATGAGAGAGGTTATGTTGTCTCCTTTAGTACGACACACAGAGGCTGTCGGAAATCCAGCTGCTCTCAGAAACATGATGATGTGACTCTGCACTTCAATCAGGTCTGGAGTTTTGCTAGACTTAGTATTGCTTATTTTGAGGACATATTCAGTTGGGCCATCTGTAGTGTCTTTGGTTCTTGAAATGCATACATGAAAGTTTTGGTCATCATAGCTAGGAAGTGGCTGGATCTTGAAAACTTTTAACCCAAATACTGATTCCACTAATGCCGAGGCTTGTACCTCACTGAAAGTGGGTTTGGCAAGAGCCTGTGATTGCTGATCATCTCCACTTGACATTATGTCTAGGGGAAACAAACAAATCTGAAAGGGGACATATAATGAATATATTTATTTAAACGTTTTTTCTTAAGACAGGCCAGTAATGTTTCTCAGCATTGATTCTGTATTTCTTTTGAATAATTTTCACTCATAAAGTTAAAAAAAACCAAATCAGTAAATGAGATAAAGAAGTAGATGTTTTGACAGGTCAATAAAAACCCTTATACTATAAATTATTGCTAAACTTTCCTCACAAACTGAAGGTATGTTTCCAGGGACAGAATACAGACCAGGAAAGCACCTCGGTATCATCTAGCCTGATTCCTCCCCTCGCCCCCAGCCATCAACTTTATTTACAGGGGAAATTTAGGTCCTGAGAGGTTAAGTGCCTTACACAAACCACATACCAAGTTACAGTAAGAACTCAGTTCTCTAGACTATGTTTATGTCCTTTTGACTACATTACCATCAGTACAGTGATCTTACTTTTCTATCCATAAGTTTTATTAAATTATAAGGATCATCATCTAGCTCATCATGTGTGCTTCAAATATAAAAGTGTGGACTGATGTGCAAAGCACATCATCCTATGAGGCACTATGGGAAATATGAAGATGAGCTTAGAGGGCTCTGTTACATCTGAGAAGTCAAATCAATCACAGGTATTCTAAACAATAAAAAACCTGAAAAGCTTTTCAAAACAAGAAGTTATAAGGCAGTAGGTAATAAACTGATAGAATGCCAAAGAAAACCCTGAATTAAGTATAAACTTGAAATGACTGAATTAACACTGAAGTGACTGAGGTTACCTTAAATTGTAAAGAATAGGTCTTCTATTGCTAAAAGGAATAGGGGCTTGAAATAAAAATTAAGGTCAGTTACAAAATATAAAGTTACATCTGCATTTATGACATGAAATTAATATCTATTGAAACTATGATAGAAATTCAGAGAGGAGAGAGATTACTAAGCATAAGGAAAGGTATTATTGAGAAGAGGGATTTGAATCGAGTTGTTGAGTATGACTTGGATAGACAGGGTGGGGAGACTGTTTCTTCCCCTTGGTAACGCCACCCTCTGCTACACATACCTGGTATATTTCCAGAGCACCTGGCAATGTAAGGCTTCTGAACATCCTTCAGGAACCAAATATTTAAGGTCTTTGCAATCTCAGCTCCCTCTTTTCCCAAAATAGTTTTATTCCAATTCTTCCTTCATACTAAATTGTAGATAATTAATAACATCTTGGGGTGGGTTGTATTTTAGGGGACAGTTTTGATTGCTGTTCAAGGGATGGAGTGTCATATAAAAAGAGTCTCATAAATACTTAGCTCTGTTGATAGAAATCAGAACAGCTGTTGCTTCTGGCAGGGAGGGGGCATGAGGGAACTTTCTCAGAGGAAAATGTCCTATATTTTGACTAGGCTTTCATTACAAGGGTGTATAAATTTGTCAAAACTTGACTTAAAACTTAAGTAAGCATAAGATCTGCGAATCTTGCTGAATGTAAACTTTACCTAAAAAAAAAGTTAGCCCTTGCAAGAAATTGGCTAGGACAAGGAGGTGGAGGTGGGGTTTTAGGACTTTCTCAGAGCTTCCAAATCAGACCATATGCCTGTTAATGTCTAATCACTTCACATCTATGACAGCCAAAGTCCAACTTATTCCAGTGAGGGAAAGGAGATAAAATTCAGGGAGGTAAGCAAGAGCTCGCCTATACAACTCCTTCCCTGCCTCAGTCCCAAGACTGTAGACTGCTGACTGAAGTGCTGATAAGAGTATAACCCTCAGATGCTGCTCCCCTCCCCCTCCTCGCCTTCCCTGATTCTCCTACCCAAAGTAATTTTTCCCACCTCTAAGCCAGCAGAGCCCCTTGTGTCATGGCTCGGTTTCCACCACCTGTTACAGTTCTTGCATAATTGACAATCACTTCTCATGTTCATTTTCTGATCAGAGCATTTGTTTTCAGAAGCAAATTGTCATTCAGATTTTGTTCACTAAAGAGATTGTTAAAAAGCCTGAATGAGGTTTCAAAACAATCTTTGCACCTGAAACTTCTGGGAACCAATATATATCCTGTCACACTGTATTTGGGCTTAAGACTTTACATGGAATTTTAACATTCCTTCTGGAGATTTGTAAACTGGTGTAAGGCCAGTATTCAGACTGTAATATGAACTGAAGCTTTAAGTACAAGATGAAATCCTGGAGTTGTTTTTCAACTTCTAAAGCATTAAGAATGTCAGAATAATCCTGAATTTAATATTAATTGTAAGTTCTAAAGTTGGAAGGAACTGTAGAGGCAATTGGTAAAAGCCAATCTCCCTTCCGGTCTAAAAAATGTTCCTATAACATCCTTGAGTGGAGCTTATTAAGACTCTGCTTAAAGAGCCCTGTTTTTCAAAGCAGTTGAAAGCACTGTTGACAGCTGCAGCCATCAAAGACTGCCTGGAATAATAAAAAGTTGTGCTGGTTAAGTGTATTTCACCACAATAAAAAAAAAATTGGAGAAAAAACAGTTGCCGTGCTGGGAGAAAAAAAGACATATTTTAGGTACAACTCTGCTACCTAGCCTCTGAAACTGTGGACTCATTACATCTCCCTTTTAGAGGGAGCTGGACTAGATCACTTCTGAAAGTCCCTTCTAAATCTAACATTCTATACTTCTAAAGGTCTTTCTTTTTGAGCTTAAATTTGCCTTTTTTCTTTGTATACGGGAATTCTAGAGTGATGTCAGCAACATGGTGACGTGAGCTCACCTGGGAGTCTCTCCCCTCCAAACTACAACCAAAAAGAGCAACTGCTTTCCAACCAAAAAAAAAAAGGCCTAATAACAGAAATCATCAGAGACCCACAGCAGCCAAACGACGGAAGGTGGAGAGGCTGAAGCTGGCATTGGAGGAGCTGGAATGGGTAGGAGAGAATTTTGCTCCCTCCCCTAGAGACTGGGATCACTGCCACTGGTGAGGGAAGGAGCGGGGGAGGGGCCGTGCATCAGGGGATCGTACAGGACTCCCACCTCCCGAGCAGCAGAAACCCTCTAACAGGGGAAAGCTTTCCCATGGGGGAGCCCCAGCAAGCCAGGGCCCCGGAGACCAGAAAGTGAGAGCTGATCCCATACGGGTCTCGTGAGAAAGTGCCCCTCCTCCCCCAACCCATGCTGGGCGCTGCCATCTTGGCTGAAGGTGCAGGGCTCAGAGAACAAGCCTCTCGACCCACATCTAGTGGCCACAGGCTGTAATTGCAGCCGAATAACAGCAGCATGCGCAAAAACCACTCCTCTACCATCCAGCAATTTATAAAAGCTCCAGTCCAAAAGGAAAACAATAAAAATACAGAAGTAGGTCCTGAGGGCTTGGAAATGGGTAAACTAAGTGAAGAGGAGTTCAAAATGGCTATCCTCAAAATATTCAATGAGGTAAAGGGAAATATAGAGAAACAAGTGAACGAGTTCTGGAGTTACTTCACAAAAGAGACTGAAATTATAAAGAAGAATCAGTTAGAAATACTAGAGATGAAAAATACAATGGATCAGATAAAACAGAATACGGATTCCCTGAATGCCCGTGTAGACACCATAGATGAGAAAATTAGCATAATCCAAGATAGACAGGCTGAATGGCTCCAGAGGAAGAAGGAGAACTAAGAATTAAAAAAACTGAAGAAAATCTCAGAGAAATAGCTGACTCAATGAGAAAATGCAACTTAAGAATCATCAGAATTCCTGAGGGTGTGGAAAAGGAAAATGGAGCAGAAAGTGTGCTCAACTAAATAATAGAAGAGAACTTCCCAAATCTAGGGATTGAGAAAGAAATGTGTGTGGAGAAAGCTTTCAGATCTCCTAGATTTCTCAGTGCAAAAAGACCTACGACAAAGCATATAGTAGTAAAAATAGCAAAAATGAATGACAAAGAAAGAATACTCAGCGCAGCAAGGCAGAAGAAAATAACCTACAAAGGAACCCCCATCAGACTTTCAGCGGATTTCTCTACAGAAACCTTGCAAGCTAGGAGAGATTGGAGTGACATATTCATAACTTTAAAGGATAAAAATCTTCAGCCAAGAATACTCTATCCAGCAAAAATATCCTTCAGATATGAGGGAGAAATTAAATCTTTTCCAGACAAACAAAAGCTGAGGGACTTCGTAGTCACATGACCTCCACTACAAGATATCCTCAAGAAGGCTATCATACCTGAAAAAAGAAAAAAGGGAGTAAGGGGTCACAAAACACAGAGTAGGGAGACAAATAGAAAGAATCTGAATAGGATAGCAAATATTCAACTATAGCATTAGGATAAAGGGAAGGAAATCACAAAAGCATAGACAATCTTATCACTCTAACCACAAACTCACAACACAAGTTGGAATAAGAGATGAAAATAATAATTTAGGAGGGGAGGAGGAAAGGGACTGAAACAGTCTAGGCTAAGGAAGTAAGAGACCACCAGAAAATGGACTATGTTATACACGAGATTCTGAATACAAACTTCAGGGTAGCCACTAAACTAAAAAACAGAACAGAGACACCAAACATAAATAAGGAAAAGTCTAAGAAACCCAGCATAAGAAATTGCAGAAGTCAATGAGTAGGCTAAAACACACAGGACAAGAAACAAAGGAAACACAGGAAAACCGGAAAATGAGCAACAGAATGACAGCATTAAGCCCTCATGCATCAATACTCACCCTCAATGTAAACGTATTGAACTCTCCAATAAAAAGACACAGAGTGGCAAAATGGATTAAAGAACAAGATCCAACAATTTGTTGCCTCCAGGAAACACACCTCACCTCCAAGGACAAACACAGGCTCAGAGTGAAGGGGTGGAAGACAATACTCCAAGCTAATAGCAAACAAAAGAAAGCAGGTGTCGCAATACTTATATCAGACAAAACAGACTTCAAGCTAAGGCAGGTAAAGAGAGACACAGAGGGCCAATATATAATGATCAAAGGGACACTTCATCAAGAAGAAATAATGCTTATAAATATCTATGCACCCAACACAGGAGCACCAAAGTTCATAAAGCAACTATTAACAAACCTAAAAGAAGATATCAAAAATAACACAATAATAGTAGGGGACCTCAACACCCCACTCACATCAATGGACAGATCATCCAGACAGAAAATCAACAAAGAAACAGTGGAGCTAAACAAAAAGCTAAAACAGTTGGACTTAATAGACATACACAGAACACTCCATCCAAAAACAGCAGAATACACATTCTTCTCAAGCACGCATGGAACATCCTCAAGGATAGATCATATGTTGGGAAACAAGGCAAGCCTCTATAAATTTAAAAAAATTGAAATAATAACAAGCATCTTCTCCAATCATAATGCTGTAAAGCTAGAAATTAATTACAAGAAAAAGATGAGAAAGGCACAAGAATGTGGAGACTAAACAATATGCTATTGAACAAGCAATGGATCATTGAAGAAATTAAAGAAGAAATAAAAAAACACCTGGAGGCAAATGAAAATGATAACATGCCATACCAACTCATATGGGATGCAGCAAAAGCTGTATTAAGAGGAAAATTCATCACAATTCAGGCACATCTTAACAAACAAGAAAAATCCCAAATCAGCAATCTTAAACTATACCTAACTGAATTAGAGAAAGAAGAACAAACAAAGCCCAAAGTAAGCAGAAGGAGAGAAATAATAAAAATCAGAGCAAAATAAATGCTATTGAAACAAAAAAGGCAGTAGAAAGGATCAATGAAACAAAGAGCTGGTTCTTTGAGAAGATAAATAAAATCAACAAACCCCTAGCCAGACTTACAAAGAAAAAAGGAGAGAAAGCTCAAATAAACAAAATCAGAAATGAAAGAGGAGAAATAACAACAGACTCCGCAGAAATACAACGGATTATAAGAGAATACTACAAAAAACTATATGCCAACAAAATGGATAACCCAGAGGAAATGGATAAATTCTTGGACTCCTACAATCTCCCAAAGCTCACTCAAGAAGCAGCAGACAATTTGAACAGACCAATCACAAGGAAAGAGATTGAAACAGCAATCAAAAATATCCCAAAGAATAAAACCCCAGGACCAGATGGCTTTCCTGGGGAATTCTACCAAACTTTCATAGAGGATTTAATACTTATCCTTTTCAAGCTATTCCAAACAATTAGGGAGAATGGAACACTTCCTAACACATTCTACGAGAACAACATCACGCTGATACCAAAGCCTGACAAGGACAGCACGAAAAAGGAGAACTACAGGCCAATATTGCTGATGAACATACATGCAAAAATTCTCAACAAAATTTTGGCAACCCGAATTCAGCAACTCATTAAAAGGATCATACATCATGATCAAGTGGGATTCATACCAGGGACAAAGGGATGGTTCCACATCCACAAATCAATCAACGTGATATACCACATCAACAAACTGAGGACTAAAAACCACATGATCATCTCAATAGATGCAGAGAAAGCATTTGACAAGATCCAACCACCATTTATGATAAAAACTCTTAACAAAATGGGGATAGAAGGGAACTACCTCAACATAATAAAGGCCATATATGACAAACCCACAGCCAACATCATTCTCAATGGGCAAAAACTGAGTGCCATCCCCCTGAGAACAGGAACGAGACAAGGATGCCCTCTATCACCACTCTTATTTAACATAGTTCTGGAGGTCCTTGCCAGAGCAATCAGGCAAGAAAAAGGAATAAAAAGAATCCAGATAGGGGGAGAAGAAGTGAAACTCTCGCTGTTTGCAGACAACATGATCTTATATATAGAAAACCCCAAAGAATCCACTGGAAAACTTTTAGAAGTAATCAACAACTACAGCAAAGTTGCAGGGTATAAAATCAATTTACATAAATCAGTAGCATTTCTATACTCTAATAACGAACTACCAGAAAAAGAACTCAAGAACACAATACCATTCACAATCGCAACAAAAAGAATAAAGTACCTCAGGGTGAATTTAACTAAGGAAGTGAAAGACCTATACGATGAAAATTACAAGGCTTTTCTGAAAGAAATGGATGACGGCTTAAAGAGATGGAAAGACATTGCATGCACATGGATTGGAAGAAGAAACATAGTTAAAAGGTCCATTCTACCTAAAGCAATCTACAGATTCAATGCCATCGCAATCAGAATCCCAATGACATTCTTTACAGAAATAGAACAAAGAATCCTAAAATTCATATGGGGCAACAAAAGACCCCAAATTGCTAAAGCAATCCTGAGAAAAAAGAACACAGCTGGAGGCATCAGTATCCCTGACTTCAAAACATACTACAAAGCTACAGTAATCCAAACAGCATGGTACTGGTACAAAAACAGGTGCACAGATCAATGAAACAGAACTGAAAGCCCAGAAATAAAACCACACATTTATGGACAGCTAATCTTCGACAAAGGAGCTGAGGGCCTACAATGGAGAAAAGAAAGTCTTTTCAACAAATGGTGCTGGGAAAACAGGAAAGCCACATGTAAAAGAACGAAAATTGACCATTCTTTTTCACCATTCACCAAAATAAACTCAAAATGGATCAAAGACCTAAAGCTGAGACCTGAAACCATAAGGCTTCTAGAAGAAAATGTAGGCAGTACACTCTTTGACATCAGTATTAAAGGGATCTTTTTGGACACCATGTATTCTCAGACAAGGGAAACAATAGAAAGAATAAACAAATGGGACTTCATCAGATTAAAGAGCTTCTTCAAGGCAAGGCAAAACAGGATTGAAACGAAAAAACAACCCACTAACTGGGAAAAAATATTTGCAAGTAATACATCCGACAAAGGCTTAATATCCATAATACATCAAGAACTCACACAACTCAACAACAAAAAATTAAACAACCCAATCAAAAACTGGGCAGGAGACATGAACAGACATTTCTCCAAAGAAGATATACGGATGGCCAATAGGCACATGAAAAGATGTTCATCATAGCTGATCATCAGGGAAATGAAAATCAAAACTACACTAAGATATCATCTTACACCCATTAGAATGACAAAAATAACTAAAACAAATAGTAACAAATGTTGGAGAGGTTGTGGAGAAAAAGGAACCCTCATACACTGCTGGTGGGAATGCAAACTGGTGCAGCCACTATGGTAAACAGTACGGAGATTGCTCAAAAAATTAAAAATAGAACTGCCATATGATCCAGCTATTCCACTACTGGACATCTATCCAGAGAGCTTGAAGTCAGCAATTCCAAAAGTCCTATGCACCCCAGTGTTTATTGCAGCATTATTTACAATCACCAAGATGTGGAAGCAACCTAAGTGCCCATCAACAGATGATTGAATAAAGAAGATGTGGTATATATATACAATGGAACACTACTCAGCCATAAAAAAGAACAAAATTGTCCCATTTGCAACAACATGGATGGATCTTGAGGGAATTATGTTAAGTGAAATCAGCCAGATAGAAAAGGAGAATCTCTGTATGAATCCACTCATATGAGGACTTTAAACCTGTGGACAAAGAGAACAGATTAGTGGCTACCAGGGGAAGGGGGGGGGTGGGAGGTGGGCACAAAGGGTGAAGCGTTGCACCTACAACACGACTGACAGACAATAATATACAAGTGAAATTTCACAAGATTGTAACCTATCATTAACTCAATAAAAAATTTAAAAAAAAAGAATTCTAAATTATGGAATTAGTGACAGATAAGGTCAGCTTCTGAAAGTAAATAAACACAAAGGAAGAAATGTGTTTATCAGAGATGTTTGTCTTAAGCAAATGTCTCCTGTGTGCGGACAGGGAGGGAGGAAGGGAATTCGAATCCTATAGGTAGTTAATCTAGATTTCCTGCCAGCGGTGTTTCACTTAGCTCCTGAGAAAGCCCTCAGGAAGCACATGTTTCAACTCCAAGGCTTATGCCGGAATCTCACAGTCTCTGTCCGACAACCAGGGGGGTGGAGCTTAAACTGTGTACTTTGTGCAGATGTACCAAACAAGAGTCATTCTTGACTCTTTCCTCTCCCTCACTCCCAAAGTGTTACAAAGTCTAGTAAATTCTACCTTAGCATGTCTTCCAAATCTACCCTTCTGCAGTTCCTTCTGCTGCGGCCTTCTAAGGTTGGAGATCAGAGATGATACCCAGTAAATCTCTGTATCCTCAGCACCTAGCCCAGTGTCTTATCAAGTATCGGTGGAACCAATGAAAGAAGGACTTTCACTCCACAGGCTCATGGGACCGTTTACCCTCAGAGGAGATCAGGAAATAGAAAGGCAGGGAAATTACAATCTGTAGTTTTTCAAAGACAACAACAATGCACTACTGAGTGCTCTGAGGGTCTTCCTGCTGGATGAGGGGAAGAATGGTGGGCAAGCAGGCTGCAGAGGGGCTGCTGACCTAAGAGGCAGGAAAATAAGGGGAGGAGGAGGGCACACGAGTAGGGTTCACAGCGATACTATGCTAGTGAGGTCCAACGGAGCCTCAGAAATTGTTCCCACCAGACACCTGGCCCTGAGTGACAGGCGCCGCACCTTCCCTCTACCAGGGGTCTCACAGAGGAGTCGGGAGGGTTGGACCGGATGGTTTCTCTTACGCCACGCTCCAATTGTGGGATCTCAGCCAAGCCCTTCTGGGTTACAGGTGAGGTCCAGAGAGGAGGGTCACTGGCCCATCACGGGCGCAGCCAGTCTGAGGCGCAGAAGCGGCTGGGGGAGCCCGAGGCACACGACTCCTGGCCCCATACTCTCACGAGCCTCCTTGCTCTCGTGGGCGGTCCCCCAGGGGACCCAGGGCTAGCCTCTACTTTCCCCACCCGGCTCACCCGCAACGACCGTCCTGACTTGGATCCTGCTCTGCAGCAGCCCTGGACTCCAGCCACCGCACAGCGCTGGCACTGGAAGGTCGCGCCCGACCCCGCGGCACCCAGGTCCGCCCATCCTCCAGTCCGTGAGCCCTGAGTTCTGATTGGCTCCTCGAGACACCCCGCCACCAATCAGCGCAGACTACTGGTAGGCGAGGCTTTGTTGGAGGACGGGCATTTTCCCCGCCTCGCCCCGGATCTGCCCAGGAGGCTGCGGGGAGAAATTCAGAGACCGGGCTTCTGATTGGCTTCCTGCAATCCTGCCCCGCCTTCTCTTGGTGGTCACCTCAGTCAGAATCCGGCACATTTCCACGTAACTGGACTTCTTGTTCCTGACCCGCTCTTCGAGATTCCGCACCGCCCCTCGGTGGGTAGCCATTTAGCAGGCTTCCGGCCCTTGAGTGGCCCGTCGTAGTTCCGCCCAGTCCACGTAGCAGTGGAGGTAGCCGTGGAGGCTTCGTGGACCGTTTTCTCGGGGTTCTAGGTGTCTAGGTAGAACTCACTTCCTCTTTTTTCCTTCCTCGCTCTCCTTCCCCCTCCTGCTGGAGGCACTTGTCCCGGAGGCCACATTTGCAAGCGCGGCCAGAGGTTGACTGGAACCCATCCTGGTCCCGGGAACTGCAAGGGTTCCGATTGGCGGTCCTGGGAGTCGGGCCTGGCTGCGTTCTGCTCCAGACCTAGCTCTCCCAGGACACTGGAAGGTTGGAATGTGAAACTGTCTTATTTATCGAATAGGTCCACACCCTCCTTGTGCTGATGAGGGTGCTGAAGTCTAGGGGGCACAGAACCTCAACCAGATCTGGTCACCCAACTTCTAGTTTAAGCTCTTGCCACAGCACCGACTTTTCTACTCTTCCAAGCCATTACGTACAATACAATAGATGTAAAGGGAGCGTGAAGGTTGCCCCACAAGGTTTCCCCGGGGGACTGAGGTAACCACATTTAGGTCTGGCGTGATGAGTGATTCACTTACACTGAGAAAGAGAGCTAGTAATTGGGTCAGAATCCTTATTTAGGTAGTGCAGTCAGTAGATTCTCTCCCTGCAGCAAAGTGTAGAAAGCACATGATTTTCAGGAGGCTGCCTGGGAATCAGGGTGTAACAGCCAGGTTAGTTAGGTGATATTAAGGGTACTAGATTGATAGCTTGAAGCATGTCTGCGGCCAAGCAGAGCTTCTCTGATAGAGCTTCTCAGAGCACTTTCTACTGGAGGAGAGTTTTAGATACCATACCCACCCCTCATGTCTGCAACTTCGTCTCTATTTTAGTCAATGCATATACCCCCCACCCTCCCCACCCTCCCCACCCCTTGCCATGGGTGCTTTTCTTCATTTTTTCTTCCCTGTAGAGATGTAGCACACTCTGGTTATCAACAGTCACCTTGATTGATCAGCTTGGACGTTTCCCAAAACTTTATCAACCACCTCTTGAGGGATGCCCTCTTTTCATCCTTTAGATGTGGTTCTTACCTGTTTCACTTCTAATCTTGAAGTAGCAGGGCTGTCTTTTTTACAGCCTCAGGGTGACATTCTTAATGTCTGATTCCTTTAGGTTGTCAAAGACCAACTTTGATTTGGATTTTCTGTAACCAGAATCTGACTCCTATTGGCCCCATTAGCTGCCCTCAGGCAGCTCCTGAATTCTTTCTACCCTCTCACTATTCCACCTTACACTGCTCAGTCATTTTATTGGGTGTAAGAGAACAAACATTTCTAAGGCTAATACCTGCTGCCAAATCATGTTTTTCCTCAATTGGATATCATAATGAAAAAAGCTCCACCAATCTGATAGGCAAGATAGGCAAGAAATGTCATGTCGTATTAATGTAATTTTCTTCTTTACGTGGCCACTGGGACACTAAAGTAGTGGTTCTCAAAGAATTCAGTGATCAAACATTGGAGTGAAACAAACTGATTTGCAGAGTGAGATTACAGACATGATTTTCTATTGTAAAAGTGCTGTAAGACAAAATACCCAGTAAGTTTTGATACTTCAACTATGTATTGCAAGTTATTTTAAAAGCTCAAAAGTCAGTGCCAACATCTTGTGAACACAAAATTCCGTGACAACACAATTGTCATTATACAAGTAAATTTTGTGGGGATTACATATACATCTGCTTTTGCAATAGCTGTTCGATTTGTGAAGAATACTCAATACAAGCTTTACCGTCTGATATTTTGGAAAACTTAGCCAAACAACTTACATCACATCAAAACAAACTAAAGCTAAACTAATTTATAATTAAAGAAAGACAAATTGGCATCAAGTGAAAACTACAAGTAACAAAATGCAACACTGATGATGCGCTAAGTTTCCTCAAAAACTCTGGGTATTGAAACTGTCAGCATGTGCGGGTGTTGCTATCAGCCTTTGTAATACAAACTTCTTACAATACTGAATTGGAATCCTTAGAAAACTCTTACCAGTTTTGATTTATGAACACCAAATTTTAATAAACTTTAACCACTTATTTAGGTTGCTATTAAGAGTGAGAGAAAGGGCGGATGTTTTTAGATCAGTGGACAGCCGCCTATGTTTATAAAACATTAGAGATGAGGCTGTGTTCCTGGCTTCCAGCTCTGGATGACTTGCTTCATGAGAGCACTAATGAACAGCCAGCAGAGGGGGTGCACCATTCAGCTGGTCCTAAAGCGTAGAGGTTGATGAAAACACGGCACCTCCATCCTGCATCATCAAAAAGGGCCATTTCCTCCTGAAAGACAAAACTCAAAGCAGGAGACCACCAATTCAGTTCTAAGTGTTCACTTTGACATAAATTACCTCCATAATAAAAGATCTATATATGGAGGTTATGTGTAACTTGTAGGGGGGCCCAACTTATTCATTAAATATGTACTGAATGTTTAGTTGTACCAAAGTGCTTTAAGAGGCATAGACAAATTAGGGAGAACCAGAATCAGCAGGTATAAACTACAAGGACAGACTTCAGCTTGAAATAAAGTCAAAACTTCAGTCAACAGGTTGGGTTGCCAGGATGGGAGCACAGTAGACAGTCTCCATCTCTGGAATGTTCAAGAAAAGCTTGCCCAGTTAGATGTTGTTTGTATAAGAGATCCTGCTTTGGGTGAAAGATTAGTTGTTTTAACTCTAAAATGTGACTCCATGACTCTAAGTACCTGTTAGAACAATCCTTGAATCAAGTTCAACTTTTTGTTTCCTCCAGGCCATCCCTATTGCAAACTTTTATCCTGGGTTTCATTCTCATTGGCCCTAGAACAGAAAGGAACTGCCAGATATAAGGATGAGAATGATCATGGTCCACATTTTGGCAGTTATATTTGGAATAACTAATGTCTGAATATTTAGATAACATGTTTGAAGAGAAACTTCTGGATGGCATCCTATTTCTTTTTAAGTTATGATGTTTTCTTTTCAACTACCACAAAGTATTTTATAACAAGAGTCAAATATGTGATAATACAATTTTCTTTATTAAAAATAATTTACAGCATCAATAACATATACACAATTGTCATCAACTGAACTTTGCCTCCAATATATTTCTATACAATACTTAATATTATTGAACTTAAAACTGTTACACTGTGTTGTTGGCTTTAACTATTAGACAATGATTTAGTTACTTAAGTGAGACATACAGTTTCATAGTCACACATTATGTGTAAAATTGATAGAAACATCGGCACTATCACACTCTAGGGGAAGAAGCCACTGAAGAAAGCCTAAGTCCATCTCCTTCCCCTCTCTTTTGTTACTCCAAATCAAACTAAGGTAGAGTCAACCTCCAGTATCTTAGTGCCGTCTCCTAAACCTAAAGGCAAAAAAGAAAGGTGTCTTAATTCAACCATAGAAAAATGTCAGTCAAAATAATTTCTCCTCATCCTGTCACTCATCAGAGAAGGCGAATGCACACAACACTGTTACCATATATGCAAACAACTATGACTCTGATTTAGGTCTTAGCTGTACTTTTTTCCCTTAGTACCACCGAAGTTTGATGACCAGTGAAAAACTGAGCAATCTGGCTAAACAGATTCTGATTCCTCTCATTCAAATGTCAGCTTGGAGATAAAAGAGGAAATAATGACAACTGTCATCTTGGAAACCTTTTAAGTGTACTAATGGCAATTCAGTGGTTGGATGACATTTTCACTGGTTTCATTTTATAGGAGTAGCAAAACCCAAGGCATGAAATATGGTAATTGGTAACAATGGTTTTTAAAAGATAAACAAAAAATGCTGCTGTTGATAATGACCTTTGAAATTATACTTTAAATTCACAACACTGATTTGCTTCTCTCATGTGCCTATTATACTTCCTTTCCATGATATTTGTGTGTTTTTATAAACACAAAATTACCCAGATATAGTCAACAAAGGAGAAAAGTAAAACAATAAAAACCAACAGATGCCACATTATTGCAAACAGAGAATTTGGCTAGAGGCAGAATTCTAAGGTACACACTAGGACATAACATCCATGACTCTCCTCCTCAGTTGACAACTATGCTTATCGAGCTTTTTGGATCACTGTATATGAGAGATTAAGAGGACCTTGATTTTATTCCTGAAACACAAGATTTGCTTGTACTATTACTGGACTAGGTAGACTGGAAAATTAAATGCTTAATTCATAGCTGGCTTGCTTTAGCATCTTCATCTCCTGGATCAGCCGTTTATGATGATGCCCACTCTTCGGCCCAAAGGCTACATGTTATAGTATGACTTAAAAATAATACAGATGTTTCCCACACACATATAATCTGGAATTATCATTTCTTCAAAGCATATAACAGATATTTTAACATTCAACTTGTAAATTCTCCCTCCCTACCTCATGTTTTCATGTAAATCAAAAACACATGCACTGACATATACACAGCATAATATCAAAAAACACAATATGATTTGAAAGTACCAAAGAAAATATTTATAAAAAACTTAAAGAAGGGAAATAATTTTGTCAAACTCTAGTCCATCTAATTGTCTAAGCACATATTTGCAGAATATTTTCACAAGATTGTATAACTGCTATGTGCAAAGTTCTCAGTGGTCTTTACCCACTGGTTTGGTAGTTTCAGCATTTTAGCTTAAAACAAACAATTCTTTATTTTGTGCAACGTGAGCTAATTCTGAATCACAGTAACTTAACTAGGTCATATGAAGATTTCCATGTGAGAAAAAAAAATAAAAATTAACCTTTTGGCTGCTAAGTTTAATTTCTTAATTTAAAAAACAAACAGGTATAGGTCTTTCTGGAATTAGTTATCCAACCTTTTTCTTAAAAGTTGCCAAACTTCTTGTTGCCAGAACATTTGATGTGGTCAACAGACATAATATAGAGAAAATATGGTACTCAGACAGTAGCAATTTAACTGTTTTATCCTGATGGTCAGCTTTGGTTAAAACAAAAACATAACAAAATTAATAGAATCATGCATCCTAGATAAAACAATGATTCAAAATGACAGGAAATCTATTTAAATAATTAAGAAGTAACCAACATTTAAAAAAATGCTTAGGGTTGAGGAACCACATAATTTAGGGTGGATAAAAGTCTAGAGGAAAATCACTTTAGTGATTAATGATTAAATAAAGTTCTCTTTAGCGACTATAAATGAATGTGGAATTTTGGTTAATGAAACCTAAAATATAAAGTTACAGTATCACATAAGGTGAGCAAAATAGTCTAATCCAATTAATATAATGCCATCTGAGGCTTGCCAGAGAGGGTCACAGTAGCAAATTACCGAAAACTTAAGGGCTGCATATGTGATACATATTTCCACTGTTAATACATGGTGCTACACAATCAGCTGTATTCTGTAATAAATGGTCCATCTTCAGATGAGGAGGAAACCTTGGCTGGATTGGAGAAAATGATTGTGTCTGGGGCAGGTTCCATCCCTTGCAGTTAGGCTGAGACTGAGGATAACCCTGGCTTATATTACAAACTAAGAATGCCAACTATGTCCAGCTCCATGTTGAAAAGGAATGAATACATCTGAAAGCCCATTTATAAATCAGATTTGAACTTACACAATTTCAGAGTCTAATCTGGCTTCTTATATTTCAATCTGCTACTCTTAAACCAACAAACAGCAGTATACAGTTTTATAGGTGCAAAACTAAATAGATGACTTCAGGAAGGTTATTCATATAAGAATCTTCAACACAAATTCAAATTCTGCCTTTATTTACAAAATGGTCTGATAAAATACCCTCCCCCCTATACTTACAGGTCTCATCCACAACACACTTTACACGTTGATTTTTAGCAATGTTAATAGCACCATTCGTATATTATTTAAAATCAAGAAGATTTCATTTCAGTCACTGCGTTGATTCATAATCATTTACACCCATGGATGAGATAAGAGAGCATACTGGGACCATCTGCAGCTCCATGGTAAGGATTCCTGGGTCCAGCACACAAGGCTTTGTTTACAGTTACGACTTATGAAAGGTATCCTTAGTGAGTAGATACTATGAGAATTTTCGTGCCACAAAGTTTAGTAATCCTCCATGTTTGTACAATGTTATTTCCACATCATTTTCAAACGAAGCAATCACGCTGAATACTTTTCCAGTGCTTGTCTTTAAACAAACAAAAACATCTCATATGAGTGATAAAATCCTCAAAGTGTTACTTAGTGCTAAGACCATTTGTCTTCATATACAATGACTATATCTGAATATGACTATACACATTCTGTCTGAGAAACCTTTCTCCTGCTTGGAAAATAACCGAGACACCTAAACATGGGCTTCATAGCTAAGTAGAAAAACAGGTATTTTGATCCCTAATTCTAAATGACAAATATTCTATCACCTACAACACTAAATCAAATGATTTAGATTTTGACTTAGGGAAGTTACACTCACTATTAATGTTCATTTCACATTAAATATTCATTGCATATAATATCTGCTACTCTTTTCCGTTTTTTCCTTAGTTGTAGAGTCTGTATTACCCTAATCTTGAATGCTCAACTTTGCCTTCTCTTTGGAGTGATATATATGCCTGGATTAAAATTAGATTGGGATAGAAAGAGCTGATAACTAGGAAAAGGAAGTTGACAAATATAAGTGGAAGTTCAAATGTTTTCTTTTTTCTGGACTGAAGTATCCAGTACTTTCTACTTTTCTTCAGAGAACATCAACTGTATTAACATTGGTTTAAGTACACAGGAAACAGCCATCTTAAACTACAACTGATGTTCACTAACTGACATTAGTATGCAATTTATACTAAGTGGTTTTTATTTAATTTACAACCATCTATTTGAGTATATAGTACACAATCATATATTTGAGAATTTAAAGATACCTTCATATTTAATGTAATTCCAGGAGACAATTCTTCAGGAAATTTTAAAGAAAATGTTTCTCTGCCAGAGAGGCCCAAGGAATCTGCATTCTCTCCTGGAAGGAACTGAAGCGGAGCTATGCCAATTCCAATCAAATGATCTTTGTGAATTTTTTCATAACTTTCAGCCAAAACAGCTTTCACACCCTGCAACAAATGTGCATTTTATTTCTTCCAATCATTTCTGAAAGTTCATTTAGCATTTTAAAGGGAAAAATTTTACTTTTGGCCTGTCTATAAACACTTTTAATCTAATGTCCCATATACTAAGGGTCAATGTTGTATCGAAGTAGTTCAGAAGCCTTAACTTTTTCTCTATTTTTAAGTAGCTCCCTAACTTATTCTAATTGCCCCTCTGCCACTCCAGCGTTAAGTACTGCCAGTGCCTACCACACAGTAAGAGCTCTATACATGGGGGCAGCTGCTTGGACCTCAAATAGGGTTCAGGTGGATTTCTGTTTAATTATGGTGGACCTAACATATGTGTTCATCAGCACTCTCTCTTGAAATGCCAATAAAATAAAGGAAGAAAAATGGCATAACCCCATAGCAACAAAGGAACGAGTGAATTCTATAAATACTCAGAAGATAGAGAAGATAGAGATAAGTAACTGACTTAGCAGACAATGTTGAAACTACAGAATGATAAACAGAAATTAGAGAGTGATACCAATAAGGTTTGAGTCAATCTGCAACAAAGAACCTAGAAAAGGCTTGAGACTTAGAGGCATGAGTGTTCCAGAACACTGAAGTACTAGCTAGGAATCTATACAAAGCAGTAAGATCTCCCACTCAGTTCCCACTCAACCCTCCACTCCAGAAGAGTGAAAGTTTACTCTCTGGAGAAAATAAGCTAGAAAGGCTCTAGATCCATGTTTCTCAGTTTTTTTCCATTATTGCCTCCTAAGGAGCATTTTTTTAGACATTTTCCCCCTAATCACAGCCTCCATTTCACTGCCCACCTCCAAAAATTTAATACCACAAATATACTGTATATCTGTTTATGTACTAAATGTACATCTGTACGTTATACATAACAAGAGTATGATTTTTTCAACACGTGAGAACCATTTTTCACCCCTTGGGAGTGCCATCACTCTGCTGAGAATGGAGGCTCTAGACTGAGGAGCACTGGGAACAGGGGAAGGCTGCGGTGAGAATACACTGGACACAAGGAGATTAAGGTCACGTCTGTGTCCTGAATGGGTCTCCTTCCTTGAAGAAACTGAATGGCCTCAGAAAATACTTAACAGATACTGACATACAGGGCTCTCTCAATGAAAAAGGTAGCTTGACATCCAATCACCTACATTAAGGCCTGATAACTGGCAAAACCCACCCCACATCCACAGCTTGTAATAAGTTTTTAACCTTTAACTGAATGGCGAGCCAAGGATCACCAACAATATGAGGAAAGCCTCCCCCATAGGAAACAAAGACTAAATAACTTTCAGAAAAAAGGGGACCTATACCTATAATTAATATTCACAATACTTAAGATTAGTATCTTAGAAAGATGAGAAAATGCAGCTTATTCCTACAACTCCTTAAGGTATTAGCATTTTAAGGGGGGAGATTAAGATTCAAAAAGAATGAAGTTCGTATGAGGGTTGTGTTTTGGCCAGCCTTTTTCCAAGTACACAACTGTAAAGATGCAGTTGTGTAAGTAAGAGATGGCAGAAGGTGCCTGTCATATGACTATTCTCTCTAGCAGGTCTCCTATTTGCTCTTCAAAAGAAACAGTCTCAAGAGAAATGTCTCCCAAACAGCCAGGCACCATCATCTCCTACCTGGAAAAAAAGAAAGTAAAACCTGGCCCATTATCTCTGAATCTGTTAACCCTTGATGAGGCAAATCAGAAAAAATGAAATAAAAAGGGGTTGAGTAAAACTACCAATGAGTACAAATAATAATTATTTTAAAGCAATAATTTAAGACAGAATCTCCTTTCCCTCTACCATATTGATTTCCTCAAATAAGAAAAGATTGATGTAGGTTTAACCAAATTCAGAACATTAAAATGCAATTAGATTGTACAAAATATTATATAAGATCACTTTCAAAAACCCCACAAATATGAGATCCAAATAAGCATAAAAAAATCCAAATGAGTAGAAAAAAACTTTGATAGGATGTTGCTGACAAAGGGAATATTTAAAACGCTTTGAAGTTTAAGAAAACAAAATTTAAGAATAGATACCAGCAAATATGGTCCTTTTGCAGCCCAGTCTCTTGAATTTCCTGAACCATATTTCTTTCCTGCTAAAATAATCAGTGGGATACCTTCTTTCTGATACAGCTCTGCGGCCTCAAATACATCTAGCTGTAGATCAAAACAAACACAAAGATCTTTAATACAAGTTTTTATCTAGTTAGCAAGTGCCTAAATACTTTGTATATACATCCTTACCGTCTGTCCTGATGGAAAATGAATTGTTTTAGGAGCTGGTTTTCCAATAAACTTATTGAACAGCTTGATATTTGCAAAAGTGCCTCTTGTCATCACAGCATCATTACCTCTTCGGGCTCCGTAAGAGTTGAATTCACGAGGGGTAAGGCTACAAGAAAGTTATGAAAGTCAGTTTTCATTTCAGATGGCAAATAATCACACATTATTGAATTGTAAAACTTATTAAAAAGCATGTTTTTATTATGGAAAATTTCAAGTGTGTACAAAAGCAGAGAAAACAAAAGAGTGAATGCCTAGGCGTCTATCATGAAGCTGTAACAGTCAACTCATGGACTGTTTCTTCTATAATCATCTCCTATTAGATTATTTTGAAGCAAACTCAGATATCATATTTTAACTGTATTTCAGTATGTTAACTGTATTCAAAATGTTAACATATTTCACTATGTTTCTCTACAAAATATGGACTCTTAAAAAATACTATCTTGATACCAAAAGAGAAAGAAATCACTATTTCTTAATATCAGGTAGCCAGTCAATATTCAAATGTTCCTGATATGCCCCATACTTTTGTTGATTTGTTCAAATTGGGATCCACATATGCTTCATAAATTCATTCAGTTGATCTCAAGTCTCTTTTTTTTTTTTTAAAGATTTTATTTTTTCCTTTTTCTCCCCAAAGCCCCCCGGTACATATTTGTATATTCTTCGTTGTGGGTTCTTCTAGTTGTGGCATGTGGGACGCTGCCTCAGCGTGGTTTGATGAGCAGTGCCATGTCTGCGCCCAGGATTCGAACCAACGAAACATTGGGCCGCCTGCAGCGGAGCGCGCGAACTTAACCACTCGGCCATGGGGCCAGCCCCTCAAGTCTCTTTTAATTTATATGTGCCCTCTCCCTTTTTGTCCTTGCTTATACTTTATCTGAAGAAACTGTCATTTGTTGTATAGATTGTGCTGATTGCATTTCCATGGTGTCAAATGTTGTTCTGTCCCCTTTATTTCTTGTGAACCAGATGTCAGATCTAGTGGCTTTGTAAGATTCTGGTTTTTAATTTTTTGCCACAATGCTTCCTAGATCGTACTTCCATCAGGAGCACACAATATACAGTTGTCTCTTTCTGGAATGTTAGCAGCAATTGATCATCATTGTCTAGACTGATTTTTCATTAGGGATTGCAAAATGGTGATCCTCTAGTTCTATCATTTTTTCTTCATTTTTTAGCTGGAAAACTTCTATAAAGACAAACATTTCTTCATTAATGATTTGTTATGTTGAAATATACTCCATACAGGAAAGGCTCTTGACTCGACTGTGAAATAATGAGATGGTTCCCTATCATCTCATTGGTAACTTGGTTTTTTTATCCTTTTATTATTATGAACTCATGGATTTAAATATATTATGTTTCAATCCATTCCAGTTATTATTCTTCATCGATGCTCAACAAGTCCCATCTCTGAACAGTGACTGGTTCAAGCTGGCTCCTGAGACCTTTTGACAAAAGCTTGATAGTCTCTGATCTCTTTTGCTTCTGGTACAAGATGTCTAGAATCATCTTGTACATTTCCCAGTCCCAAATCTAGAATCAATCATTTTTCCAAGAAGCTTGTACTGGGAAATGGTATTTAGACACCATAATCTGGATGCTTCAAGTGTCAATGCTGCTATCTTGGTCACTATATAAGTGACTTTTTAGGGACAACAAACAACTAAGCATAAGCATTTCAACAATCAACAACCAACTTTTATCAGCCTCTCATTCGGTCTTTTATGTAGAGGAAACAAATATTCTAAACTGTACTAAACTACTTACTTCAGAATGGGGGTGGTGGGAGGTTTGAGCATCTTTATTTAAAAAAATATTCTAACTGATGAGAACTACTGGATTAAATGTGCTAAGAAATCCATATCAGAAATAATAATAAATACAAAGTGACCTTTTTTTTGGTGAAAACTATGTCGTGATTATGACCAAGGTGGAAATTGTGGCCAAAAATTATCTGGAAGAAGGAAAAATTATTTTATTTCTCACCACTATAAATAAAAGCCATGTGTATAACAAACTGATTCATCTTCCTCAAGTTATACTAAATGGAACTGCTATTAGCAATTTCTACCAAAAAGTGTTTTAATTTATATCAAACTAGTTAACTAGAAAATAAACTGAAAAACAAATTTAATAATAGCACTAATGAGATTACAGTAAGAACTATACAGTATTATTACACGTCAAACCAAGCTATATAACACTGATTTTTATAAGATATTTCAATGAAAACTCTCGTTATTTGAATAGTGCAAGCATTCAAAAGCTAATCAGGCAGCAGTACCACAAATTCTGCCTTTAGCAAAACTTTGTCTCTGCTGTCAAAATAGTTCTTTGATAATAGAGCAACTCTACATTATTAATCATGTAGAAATGAAATAAAATCTTTCTAGTTTTAAATTTGCATCTCCTATATAAATGGTTTTTACATTCACATTTATTATTATTGTAAAATTTTAGGCTTAAGAAGATGAAATTCATTGTCATTGATTTGATACAAATGAAATCTAGCCTCAAGCAAGTACACTTTATAGCCCACAAAATATTTAAATTTCACACCCCAACAATGGGAGGATAGTTAGAACCAACTGATCAGCATTTATTTCATAAGTCAAACCAAGCTAACTTTTCAACAAAGTAGCATTGAAAAAGAAAAACCTTGGGACTGGCCCAGTGGCACAGCAGTTAACTTCACATGTTCAGCTTTAGTGGCCTGGGGTTTGCCGGTTCCGATCCCAGGTGTGGACCTATGCACCACTTGTCAAGCCATGCTGTGGCAGGCATCCCATATAAAACAGAGGAAGATGGGCACAGATGTTAGCTCAGGGCTCATCTTCCTCAAAAGAAGAAGAAGAAGAAGAAGAAGAAAAAAAACTTTGTTTCCAAACAGTTGTTTATCTAGACTACAGGAGTCAATTTAAAATAGCAATTTCAGTTTCTAAAGTTATAAACAAAGGCAGGTACAACCAGTACCCCAGGTATTGCTTAAGTCAAATATGCTGACAATTAGACGCCTATGATAGTGTGTATTTATTGGATAAAGGAATATGATCAGTAGAAACCTCTTAATCAGTGAGAAAGAAGATAAAGACACCTTAAAACCATGTAGACATACCCTCTGTTTGTCAAATACTTAGCAGCAGCACTACTCCTAGCAATGCTTCCAGCAGGTGATATATGGTCTGTTGTGACAGAGTCTCCCAGGTATAACAAGACATGGGCATTTTCAATGGGCTGGGGTGCAACTGGCTCTTTGGTCTAAAAAGTAAAAAAAAAAAAAAAAAAAAAAAAAAATTGAAAGCATTTAATTCTTCATGAGATTTTTTAGTTTATGATAATCTTTAAAAGATCAAATAGTAAAACAGTACTTACAAGCTTATCAAAAAATGAAGGACATCTGATGTAAGTAGACTTTAAGTCCCACGGAAACAAAACCGAATCTGGTGCTTCTAAGGAATTCCAACGTTTATTTCCCATCTGTGAATATGGTTTTGGTTGATGAACCAGAAGAAAGATAAAATGGAGTCAGAATAATAGGTTTATGAAAATGATCAAGGGAATAAAACAGTACTTAGGTTAGAATGAAAAACAAAAAAAAAAAGCCGTATCTATTTGAAAAGAAAGCTAAGATACTGCATTCTATAAAATCATGACATTTTTGGACAGAATGAATAAAGATTTGCTTATCAAATTAAAGCACACCAGATTCTAGGAACACCCTAACAGTTAATTTTCAATATAAATTGAACATAAAAGATTTTATAGAATCCAAAAAAAGTTAAAGAATTTAGAAAGATCTATACATGTTGTTATTAAGTGTGTTCCGGGGTATACCGTTAACTTTTAAGAATATTATCATGGAGGAAAACAACTGCTTTTTTCAATATGTGTGTCCCACATCACTGTGTATTAGTCCTGCCTTAAAATTACGTTCAAAATCTCACCATTCCTCACCTATGTCCACACTACCCCAATGGTCCATGCCATTACTATCTCTTACTGTGGACTACCACAATTGGTCTTGCTGATTCTATCCTTACCCAGCCCTCTCCCCCAATATATTTTCAATATAAAGATTGTTCAAAACCTTCCAATTGCTCCCCATCTCACTCCACTCAGAGTAAAAGACTAAATCTGTATAACGGTCTAAAATTCACTATGTAATCTGGACCTCCATGTCTCTCTGCTATCATTTCCTACCACCATCCTTCTTATTTCCTCTGCTCCAGCCACAATGCCCTCATTAAGGTTCCTTCCAGAAGGCCTTTACACCGCTCCCTCTACCTGGAAAGTCCTGCTCTTTGTCCAGATACACGGCTAACTTGTTCACTTCCTTCAAAACTTTGCTCAAATGTCATGTTTTCAACCATCCTATATAAAACTGGAATCTACTCCCAAATTTTGCACAATTCCTTCTCTTTACCTTGGTCTATATTTTTCCATAGCACTTGTCACTTTTTAACACATTGTATACTTTACCTAATTATTCTGTTTACAGTTTACTATCTGCCTCTCTCCAGGAGAATTTTTCTACTGTTTTGTTCACTGACACATTCCAAACACCAAGAAGAGTGCCTGGCAGATAGCAGGGGCTCAATAAATATTTGTTAAGTAAATAAATACTTCTTCTGCCCTCACGTTTATATTCTCTGTTTTTTTTAAAAAAAAAGCATGAATATATATATTTAGCTTGAATGTGCATAAAATATCTCTGGAAAGATGCTTAACAAACTGACACCATTGGTTGCCTCTAAGGAGGTGGAGGAGATGGCTAGGAATGGGTGAGAGGGAGATTTCATTGTTTGCTCTTATTTCTTTTGGAGTTTGAACCATTTGAATGGGAGTGACAAACAAGGGTAGCTTCTATGAAATGTGCTCATATTCAGGATGCCAAATATAAATGCTTGCTATACATTTCTAATAAGTAAATAAAATCAATTCTAATGCTCTAAGCTATTCTCTTAGATATTGGAGATTCCAGATACAAAATGACTATCACTCATTGCAAACTGTGTATTTAAAATACATTTTTATTCCATTCAGAAAGCAATATGCAGGAAACAAAGAAACACAGCCACTTTATTAAACTAAGAAAGAAATAAGACTCTTACCTCTATTTTCTCTTTTAATGCTTTAAACATGGATAATATAACAAGTTCTTCCTCTATCTGATGAACTTCTTCTCGACTAGGCCAAATATCATGCAGGTAAATGTTCTTGCCAGTAGAGTCAGTACCTGGTTAAAAAAATCTTAATTTGATATTTAGTATAAAAAATAATTCCCTCAAGATGTGAACATCTGTTCAAAAACATTATCATACAAACCAAGTAAATTATACAACAACAGAGTGCTACAGGCTTAAGCAGCTGGAAGAACTAATTTCTTGAACATTTTATATTCTTCATATGAATACAGAAATTAGTAACTAAACGTTATAATAAGATTTCCTGAAATAATTTAAAGAATGAATGGTCTAAGAAGCACTTCAAAAATACAACAACTTTTGGGGGGAAAAATGTGTGCAGATGTATATGTACATATATATATAAAGGAAAAGATACCTAAAGGCTCTGTCTGGAAATCTATATTCACTGTGCCTGCTATGGCATAAGCTACCACTAAGGGTGGAGAGGCAAGATAATTGGCACGAACACAATCACAAAGACGACCTTCAAAATTTTTGTTTCCAGATAAAACTCCACAAGTAACCAAATCACCCTGAAAAAAAATACACACAAATTTATTCAACTCAAGAGGTGATACAGATTTGGATAATCATATATAAGCAATCTCAAATATTACATTTCTGAGGGCAAGATAACCAAAAAAGCATATAATCAATTATTAGGTATAGAACTATCAATCCTATAAACTAATTCCTTATATTATTAGCTAATTATTTCAAAAATCTAAAAATGATCATTTTAAGACTGACAGGTTACTCTTCCCAAGAGGTGCAAGCACTACAGAAATACAAATATATCAATAAACAGCTTCTACAATTTTTGTTTTTTGAGGAAGATTAGCCCTGAGCTAACATCTGTCACCAATCCTCCTCTTTTTGCTGAGGAAGCCTAGCCCTGAGCTAATGTCCATGCCCATCTTCCTCTACTTGATATGTGGGACACCTACCAGAGCATGGCTTGCCAAATGGTGCCATGCCCGCACCCGGGATCCGAACCGGCGAACCCCAGGCAGCCGAAGTGGAACATGCGTACTTAACTGCTGCACTACCAGGCCGGCCCCCACACCTTCTAAAATTTAATAGTAAAATATAGTTAAGAAAACCCATTTGGATGTCTTACTGAGCCACACAGTTTACCTGTTTTACTGCATTTAAAACTGCTTCTGATAAGGGTGCTGTATTTCCCACACATGTTGAACATCCATAGCCAACTACTTCAAATCTGCATTTCAAAAAATAAGTGTGATTGGACAGAACATCAAAATATTTGTAAAGACAAGTCTTATCTTTCATTTCCATCACTGTGCTAAGAGTACTTAAGAATATTTATGACACATGGTTTAATCTTCATCAATATGTTCATTTCACAGCTTTTGAGCAATCAAGTCTGACTCTCAGGCATGCTATTTGTACTGAAAGCAAAACTCTGAAGAGCCTTAATACTTAGCATGTTCCCTAGTTAGATTTGGTTAACTAAATCTGACATAGCATCCATCACACTCCACAAGAAAATCCCTCAACTACTACTTGTTAGGAATACAACATGACCATTTGAAACATTGATATTATACTTCCATCCAAAGGGGTTTAAACTGCAAAGTATCAAGAGGATCGGGCTATAACAATCTGACCAAAGGCCCCCAAAGAGGTATTATAATTGGGTACTCTGATGGGAGTAAATCTTTCAATTCCCAACCAATTAAACCCAAGAATAGTCCCTGAAAAAATTCCAAAACAATATAACTAAAAAAATTACAGGTATAATCCTCGAAATTATTTTCAGCTGCTCTTCCAAAAGCAAAGAAAAAATCTAAAATTTACCAGGCTTGCAAAGGAATTGATGATTTATGTAAGATAATATGTCCCAAAATACACACTGAAAACCCCACTAGCATCAATTATTTTTTAAGTACATAAGAAATATAAAAGTTACTTTCCTCAAAGTTCAGGGACAACTTAACCTAGGCTTAACAGACCCAATAACCTCAAAAAACTTCAATTAAGACAACTTACTCAGTTAATAATGCAACCTATGAGATTTCACTCATTTCTGAAAACTGATCTATAAAATTCATGAAAATTATGCACTACTTTGTACCATCCCTCTACAGTCTCCGTCACTGTTATCTGGTTTTACTTGTTTGTCTTGTTTCTCCATTCTCAAACTAGAGATCACATCTCCCACTTCTCTGCAGCCAACACATTGCCTTGCTCACTGAACACACCCAATAAACATTTGTTGAGTGATAAGGCCTGAGATTGTGTGGTAATGGCAAGGTAACAAGGAGAACTAAAGCATATTTTTCCCATCTTCTCTTTCTACATCAAAGGTCCTAACAAGCAGCTTCAATCATACCAATGTCATTATAAATAGTGATAACTGTCACTTACCCGAGCTTACTCAGATATGGTAACACTCCACTCGAACTGAGGTAATGTGTAACCATCCCACTGCCTGGAGATAAGCTTGTTCTTATGTAAGGTTTAACATGCAGACCAGCTTCAACAGCTTTTTTGGCCAAAAGACCTGCACAATAAACAAACAATGATTTATTATGGCATTATTTCTTTCCCTCATATTAAAGTAGGAAGCAAGAAAGGGTTTATTTAACAGGTTGATCTCCAATCCATGTTAGGGTAAAAGTCCAAATTCAAAATGTCATTATTTTGCCCATTTTATTCTACTGATCTGTTTCATTTAAAACAAAGAAATTGTAGTAGATATACTACCGTTTACATTAAAATATTAAGGTACAGCTGGACATCATGGCAATGTGCACACAAATGGAAAAAAAAGGATATATAATAATATCATGCACACATATAATAGACATCATTACTGAACCATTTTAAATGCCATAATAAACTACTAACAATTTAACATTTATTATACATTTTATACAATTAATGAATTGTTCCATGTACATACAATTGATTTCATTTACAACTCTTGTCAATAATCTTTTACTTCCTTTATACTCTCAATGGAATCTAGCACACTATGAGAAACTTCTAGTAGATTACCAAGAATTTTGCTAATTAACTATACTTCTAAATTAACAGAAGCAGATACAACCTAAAAGTCTCAGAAAGTCTCTCAATATCAAACATAGACACTCACTCATGCATAATCCAAGAAAAATAAAGTGAACATACCAGAAAAGTAAAAAATAATTTAGAGAAAGAAAATCTATGGTCATAAACCACAACCCACCTGCAGCGAGCATGACAGATGGATTGCAGTTATTGGTACAACTGATAACTGCAGCAATGACCACAGATCCATGAGACAGCTTATATTCACTTCCTTCATAATGAAGAGAGACAGTATCGCTTTGCTTTTCAGCTGCAATTTGGAAGCCTTTAAATCCAACCTATACAAATGTGCACATAAATATAAACTAAGTATTCTGGATATGTATAGAAAAAAAGATTGTTAGAAAATACAGCAGATCTTTGACATTTGATGATTTAACACTCAAAGTTCTGACTATTTGGAAGTGATATTGACGGTCTATGACATTCAGTAGCTGTAATTCAGATGAAGCATAATTTGAACAGTCACGAAAGGAGTCTGGTGGTGTTCATAAGCTTTTATCTACTGAGTGAGTCCACCCAACTACCCAGGATCTAGATCTTATCTGGCTTTGTTCTCTACTCATCCCTGCTTACAGTAATTCTCAAGAGATGGTATAAACTTTTTCTTTGTTAAAAAGGGCCCTAGAGACTTGCTTCAACAAGATCCTGTGTGTGTGTAGAACAGATGAAGCAAGACTAGCTATGAGTTGGTAACTGCTGAAGTGAGATACATAGGAATTCATTACACTATTTTACTCCTGCACAAGTTTAACATTTTTCACATTAAAAAAAATCAAGAAGTTATAGAAAGAAAGGCTCTGAAAAAAGAAACCAGCTACTAGTTTTCAGAACAGAGAAAAAGACAAGATTGAAGCCGTGATTCTTAGAAAGTACAAACCCCAAAAGTCAAAGAGGTCTCTTGTTATTCTGTTACATTTACCAGATTTTACGAGACTAATTACACAGTATGGACTTTTATCCTAGTCTGGAAAGTAACAAAATTCTAGAACAGTGCTGTTCAATAGAACTTTTTGTGATGACAGAAATATTCAGTATCTATGCTGTCCAATACAAGAGCCATACCCACAAGCAGCTACTCAAGCACTTGAGATGAGGCTATTGTGGCTAAGAAACTCAATTTTTAACTTTAATTTAAACAGACACAATCAACCTCTGACCCTCACAGTGGACCTGGGAATAAGCTTTCCAAATTGCTGACTTGTACTTTGCACAGAAGGAAAAAGAGGAGGCTGCTGGTATGTGCCGTAACATACAAAAATATCGCAGGAGATTGAGTTTATGGGTCACCCTGTTCTTTACTGCTTAATTAGCACAAAGTGTATTGACAAATAAAGATAACAAGAGGTAATGTACCTTTTCATTTAAGCAAGCTTGGAAATCATTTTTCATATCTGTCACAGCAACTCTATCCTGAGGTCGTTTTGGACCACTGACAGATGGAACTATTGAATTCAGATTAATTTGAATCACCTAGGAAATGAGAGAAAAGAGGAAAAAAAGGAACAGAATTTTTAAGTAGAGATTCCAATTTAAGAACTACTTTCTGAAGCAGAATGAAGATATTCGCATTTATTTTAATGCAATTTAATGGTGAAATACACACCCAGAAATAAAGATTTTAAAACTCCATTTAATTTATGAAATAAAATATTAAAAAATTAGCTAAAAGCAAGACTAGCAGATAGTATGCAAACTAGCACAATATCAACTGTATTAGACTATATAAAATTTTTTGTTCCCCAAATCTTTTTCTCCCCACAAAGATAAACACTGTCTTCAAAGATGACTGATGATAAAGTAGATGCCTGTGCCAGCTATCAATTTATTGCTTCTGAGCTTCAAATTCACTCTTCTTTGCCTGCTCTCTGATAATGGAGGTGGGCTTAGTAAACATTCCTTCTTTCTAGCTTGCATGATATTAAGTCTGGTCGACAGAGAGAAAGGGTTTTTCTCTTTCTGGTTCCAGAGTGTCTAGTTGGTCATGCTCCTGTAGACCATATTTTTATTCCTTGGTTAAAATAAAATCGTATTTTGTTAAAATCCTAATCCCACCTCTCAATTAGGTTTTCATTCATTTCTTCTGGCATTTCTACCATTTTCCTTCATACATTTTATTTGTGTATAAGCAATTCAAATTAAGTTTTTCTTCTCTACGGCTTTCATCCATTATTTAACAGTCTTGTTTATTCTGACTGATTATATATAATGGCAACACCTGCTTTTCTTATACTTTCATTTCATGGATCCAGGTGATCCTAGATTTCGTCTTTAAGTAGGTATTTAATGAGTTTCTCTTGAAATCAACATCCTGATGGGTTTTAGTTTTATTTCTTAATCTGGTTGAGTTTTTAATAGGCAAATTTATTCCACTTCACTATACCATCAAAATTTTTCCATTTAATTTTTCTTATTGTTTCCCTGTATGTCTTTTTTTTTCTTTTTTTTAATGTAGACAAAGCACTAGATTCAATAAATAATCAGAGAAGTTAAAAGATTTGCCCAAAGTGTCACACGAATTCACTTCCTATGGGTTCTATACTCGCCTTCAATATACCTATAAATATTCATTTATTCACCTAACATATTTACTGAATATCTACTATGTGCCAGGCACTGTTCTAGGTGCTGGGGATACAGTGTCATACAAAACAGATGAAGTTCCTGTCTTCATGGAGCTTACTTGTATCCTGGTGGTGGAAAGACAGGCAAAAAGCATACAAATTAATAGATAATGTCAGGTAGGGATACATGCTATGAAGAAAAATGAAGCTTTTGAGAAAATGGATTTCCCAACAAAAACTTGCTTAACAGTTAACTGGACCTACAACACCACCAAGTGGTTTTAGATCCTTGACACACTCCTAGAAAATAAATTTTATTAAAATTTAGACTCTCCTGAGAGTGAATTTTACCAACTTCAAGATAAATATAAATTTCCAATAGATAAGAAATATTTGCTTAGACTGTAAAATATCTTTAACATTTAAGACCACATAACTGTATATCCCTTTCACAACAGAGACTTTTTATAAAATACAGACATTAACCAAATGCCGATGTTATCAAAATTGATATTTTGGGAGGATATTATAGTACTCTTATCATAAAGTAGAAAAAAATTAGAGCAATAAATTAAGAGTCAATTATATATTTTAAATACTAAAAATTTAGACTTCATAAAATTCACTCTAGTAGAAATCTATGTAAAATTAATGAATAAAATGAAAGCAGAGTCACAAATGACATTTGTTAAATAATAATAGTAATAGCTAACATTTATTAAGCACTTACTATGTGCCTGAAACTGTTCTAATGAATTTGCATTTACTCTCTTAAGAATCATATGAGGTAGATATTATCTTCATATTATAGAGATGAGAAAAATGAAGCAGAAAGGCTAAATAAATTGCCCAGGGTGATATAACTAATAAGTCTTAGAGCTGGGTCAGGTTCCAGAATTTACACTCCTAACCACTACTATGTTGGTTATTTGTATATACCTGGGAGTATTCAGGTTCTCCTGAATTATTCTGGTCATTTCGAAACAATTTCACAGCTTTAAGGTATGTTTCCATTGACTTGAGTTTGGCTTTGTCAAAACCTAAAAAGATGATGAACAAGAAAATCCAGTAAAGAATTTTGAAATCTTTGTGGGTAAGGTTGCTGAATTCCAATAATGAGCAAAAAACAAATATTATTATTACTAAGTACTCATAGTAGAATTTTTTTTATAAATTAGTACTTGATATTATTCTCAAGCACAGTAAAATTTTACCCTTCATGAAAACTCCACTTTATAAAATACATAACAGCTCCCCCTTAAAATTTACTCAATCGCAGGCAAGATCAGAAATACTGAGCCAGTTCTATAAAACTTACAAAAAATATTGTTTGTAAAAGAAAAACCAATAATAAAACTGAATATAATAAATTACTACTCACCATGAAGGGTGAAATAAGCAACCTAAATATAAGCAATATGCAACTTAATAGTCAAAATGAAAGAATAAAGTAATCAAAAGTTAAGAACAGTTTCATAGAGCAGAAGGATAAAAAGATCTAACAGATCTTCAAAAAATTAAAAGAATTTAGACATTAACAATAAAAATTTCCAATTAAACATCTGGGTAGTTATCTGTAAGCCTGATGAGAAGTAACTAACCATGGCAGATGGTATTTTCCAATGTTTGGCACAGCAATATATATCCTAAGTTACATATTCTTCTTACAATGTGACAACGACATTCCTCCATCAAGAGGTGGAACTGATATTCACTTCTCCTGAATCTGAGCAATGTGACTTCCAGCTGGCAGGATGGCTGGGACTCCATTTCTCTCAGGTTACTTACCCTTGAAACTCCACTATGTGAGAAAGCCTATACTACATGGAGAACCACATATGGGTGTTCTGGCTGACAGCCCTAGCTGAGTTCCCAGGTGAGAGTTAGCATTTACTGTCAGATATGCGAGTGAACAAGCCTTCAGAATTCCTGTCCCTAGCTTTCCAGTCTTGCAGTTAAGACCTAGACATTATGAAGCAGAGACAAGTTGTCCCAGCTATGCCCTGTATGAATCACTGACCCAGTGAAATCATGGTGGCAATAAATGTTATTGCTGTTTTAAGCTACAAAGTTTTAGGATAATCTGTTACATGGTAATAGGTCATTAATACATTAACTCATGTTAACATGCAAGGAATGAGGCACCTCTAACCTTTTTTCTCTTGAATGTTTTACCAACCAAACTCCAGTGTAGAGAAAGCTCTGCATTCTATGAGGACCATTTCCTCTAAGATTCCTAATGACCAGTCATCCATTTTGCCATTTGACTTATTAACTTATAATCTGCCCCTAAACGGAAGAATACAAGAATATATCCCCAAAATATACCTATGATTAGAGAGAGTAGTTCAGCAATTCTCTCTTAAAAAAACGAAGTGGCTCAAGGGGCCTTATGAAATAGAAACACATCCTGGCTTTACAGGTACTTTCTATTTTATTTTATTTTTTTAAGATTGGCACCTGAGCTAACAACTGTTGCCAATCTTTGTTTTTTCCCCTGCTTTTTCTCCCCAAATCCCCCCAGTATATGGTTGCATATTTTAGTTGTGGGTCCCTCTACTTGTGGCATGTGGGACGTCACCTCAGCATGGCCTGATGAGTGGTGCCATGTCTGTGCCCAGGATCCAAATTAGTGAAACCCTGGGCTGCCGAAGTGGCGTGTGCAAACTTAACTCAGCCACAGGGCCGGCCCCCTATTTTTTTTTTTCTTTTGAGGAAGATTAGCCCTGAGCTAACATCCATGCCCTTCTTCCTCTACTTTATATGTGGGACACCTGCCACAGCATGGCTTGACAAGCGGTGAGTAGGTCCACACCTGGCATCCGAACCGGCGAGCCCTGGGCCACCAAAGTGGAACGTGTGAACTTAACCACTCCGCTACCAGGCTGGCCCAGGTATTTTCTATTTTAAAATAAACAGTCAGTAGAAGAGCTGTCAAAGTTCCTAGATAATGAGGCTATAAAAAAGATTTGAAATCTGTAACCCTGTGTTGCATTTAACAAAATTATGTGCTTCTTATTCTTTAGACAAGCACTGGTTCTCAAACTTTTTTGTCTGGTGGCTCCTCTACTCCTGGATACGGAAGGGAATACCTGTGAATACGCTCAAGCCTGGTTTCCATGAAACTGCAACCTCTGATCCCTAGGCAGGGTGTAGGTATTCATCATCATGGGGAAAAAGGGAGGCGAAGATCAGCTGTTTGAATAATTCCTTTAAGTTGCTCTAAGTGAGTCACAGGGTACTAGGGTTTGAGAGCACAAGATCTTTGAAGATATCTGATGCAGTTCATTTGAAAGCCACTGTTTCAAAATTATTAAATAACAGGTACAAGGCAGTGATTTATTATAAAATATTTCGGACACAGTGGAAATGTAACACATTTATGCTAATGATATCTTCTTACCTGTATGTTCTAAATGTTTTAATGTCACATTATCAACAGGGAAAAAGCTGAGGATAGCACCATATTCTGGACACATGTTTGCTATTGTAGTTCGATCCACTATAGATAATTGTGAAACTCCACTTCCAAAAAACTCAACAAACTTTCCAGCCACTCCTACTTGCCTGAGGTGCTATATAAAGGGATACACAGAAACACACAATTAGCAATGCTAAGATTAGCATGGATTCTCTGAAAACTATAAAATCTAATTTTTAACCAATACTAGTGACAGTGAAGAAAAGAGGTTCTCTGTCATTCTTATGAAACATCGACTCATTCTAAAATCATTTTTCTTAGTTACTTCTAAGTAACCAAAATACCTACTCACCTCTTCTAAACTGTAAAATGGTCTCAGATTGGTATAGGGTGAGTGCCTACAGGTTGACTAAAAATGAAATAACCTTCAACCTATGAATAATATTAAGTCCTAACATACTAGAGGTGCTAGGGATCACTTATTACAAAGTCTTTTATAGATGTAGAAACTCAAGCCTAAGAGATAGTCATGGATTCATATATTCATAGAAATATTTTATTTTTATTTATTTATTTATTTTTTGAGGAAGATTAGCCCTGAGCTAACTACTACCAATCCTCCTCTTTCTGCTGAGGAAGACTGGTCCTGAGCTAACATCCATGCCCATCTTCCTCTGCTTTATACATGGGACGCCTACCACAGCATGGGTTTTGCCAAGCAATGCCATGTCTGCACTCGGGATCCAAACCAGCAAACCCCAGGCCACTGAGAAGCGGAACGTGAGAACTTAACCACCGCACCACCAGCCGGCCCCTCATGGAAATATTTTTGACGATGAGAGCAATACAGATTAGATATACCAAGCCAAATATTGCTTTCACCAAATTAATGAGATATCACAATATACATTTTGAAAAACAATACAAGATTAATGAAAAGAACATGAAAAGAACAAGGCCTCAAAAAAGAAATAAAATAATCAATAGATGTAAACATACACAATACATTTAACTTTTATATCACTGTAAAAGCAAAAATGGCAAAACAGACATGTAATATTGTTATGAAAAAATATAGCCAGAGAGTTCTGAAAAACAGCATTAATTTTCAGGCTGTCCAAAGGAAAGAACTGATTTCTCTAAAAACATACTGGGATATTCCTTTTCCTTTAGGAATAGTCCTGCAATTCTCAATTTAACTTCTTGATCTTTTGGTACCATAAGTCAATCAACCATTTCTGTAAGACGTCAAAATTTTTTCTAATTAAGGAAGAAGATCAATACTAAATGCCAAGAGGGAGGAAATACCATTTTCTTTCCCTGCAGAGTATTCTAAAAGCCTTCAGACCAATAATCTAACCAAAGAATGCTGAGATTCTGGGATCTAAACTGAAATTGTATGTGGAACATTTCCCAGGTTCATTCATTTAACAAACTGGGACCTAATCATTAAAATAAAGTTAATGAAAATCAGAAATTTAAGATGCAGAGTTACAAATTATTGTTCACTAGGAAACCCTAGAGTATATGTATTGAATGCATGCAGCCAACATTTTAAAATTGCAGAGAAAAAAATTTCTATATAATACATTAAAGAAACGTTAAAACAGCCAATAGAAAAATTTGACACAATCACACTTTACAGTCCATATTTTTGAAAGTATTATCTAGTAAAATAATAGTTTCTAAAGGGAAAATGATTTAAACAAGTATTAAAGGAGATGCAATTAGATCTTTCCTAACTATGATTCTTTTAATTCATATAGTCAACAAATATTTATTGAGGGAATAAGGCATAACGGTCAAAAGCATGGACTCAAGAACCTGACATCCTGGGTTACAATCCTTGTTGTACAACTTCCTATTCAGCTCTATAACCCTTTGGTAAGTCATTAAACTTTACTGTGTCTCGAGTTTTCTCAGAATTAAAATGAGGATAGTAGTAGGACCAATCTCACAGACTTGTAATGAGGAATGAGTGAGTTAACATGTCAAGTAAACGACACAACAAATTGTTTTGTACTTACTCATACAAAGTACTATATATTTGATATTATTACTATGATGATAACTATGACAATGCAGCTAATAATGTCAGATGATGAGGATGAAGTGAGGAACTAAAATCCCCGCTCTCATGGGGCTCCTCTACGTACATAAAAAGAATGTCCACTAAGTTATACATCTGGCACAATTTTAACTTACCTTTGTAATGCCAAGAACAACATCTATGGATGTAACAAAAGGGTTTGATGAGCCAGTTAACTCACATCCAACCACCTCTGGCAAAGTAAGAAAAACTGGCAGACCAAGCATAACTGCTTCTGTTTCGATGCCTCCAACCCCTAAAGTAATAAAGACAGGTATATTAGCATAGTACATTTAAAGATAGTTTAAGTTATCTTTGTAACATCTAAATCTCTAGGTATTTCACGAGCTTGTCTTACACAGTAGCTTACAGAGCTGCCACACTGCTTCTACTGTGGATATGGGACTCAAGTCTTCTCAAAACATTTTTACCTTTATATTAAATTCAGTAAACATTTATTATTTATTAAGCTAAGTACTGTACTATGCTCAAGATATAGGTATGAAAAGAACCCAGTTCCTGCCAAGCTCAAGAAGCTCAGTCTAATGGCAAAGACAAAAAAGTCAATCATTGTAACACCTTGTAAAAGACTAAATGCATTCTGCCAGAGGGAATAGCCTATGGAAAGCCATGACATATAAGAGCACAGCCCATTCAGGGAAATAAATGACTAGTTGTAAGATGCGTGTGGGTGAATGCTCAAAGAGGCACTAGGTTGTGAAGGGTCTTTGTATAAAATGCAAAGGAGAATGATATGGGGAGTGACGTCATCATAACGGTGGAGTGAGCTCTTCCCTTAGTCTCTCCCAAGATATAAGGAAAAGGACATCCACAAACCAACAGAGGACATACACACAACACAAGAGCTGTCTGAGAGATCCATGCAGCCAAATGTCTGAAGGTGAAGGTGCCGGACCTCCTGGGAGGCAGTGGAAGGAGGTAAGGGGATCTCCTCTGCCTCACACAGAGCAATGATCTAGGGCAGGACATTACCCAGTGGTGTGCAACTCTGAGAGGAGAAGGGAGAAAGGGCAGCCTTCTGTAGGAATGCCTTCGCTCTTGGAGTTGCCTTCCAGCCTGTAGGAATGTTCCACCCTGAGGAGACTAAGCAATTGAGCGGGGTGTCTTCACCAAGCCAAGCAGCCTAGGAGGGCAAATAGTTGAGTGCAGAGAGGGGTAGCCTGAGATTGCGCATGTGAAAGAGAGCACCCCACTATGTGGTACACAAGCTTGGCCAGTTGGCCAGAGCAGAGGACCCATGCCAGAGCACCTGCGTTTCTATATGTAAAGCAGCAGCGGCCAGCAGGCAAATGCAGACAGGCCCTGTTGGCATAGCTTCCAATGGACAAGCACAGCTGCCAGGGATTGTGGTGGGTTCAGAATACAAAGCTCCTGCCCCACTCCAGTAGCGGCAGGTGGAATCTGTGACCAGATACTACCACTACACAATGGTACAAGTATAGTATAAAGAGGTACGTTAACACTCCAGACCAGATTGAAAATGACAGGAACCCAGAAATCAATCCTGAAGTCACAGAAATGTACAATCTAAATGACAGAGCCTTCAAAATAGTTATCATAAACAAACTCAACAAGTTACAAGAAAACTCAGAAAGGCAGTTCAATGAGCCCAGGAATAAAATTAATGAAGAGAGGAAATTCTTCACATAAGAGATTGAAACTATTAAAAAAACCAATCAGAAATGTCGGAGATGACAAATATTATTGGTGAGATAAAGAAAAATCTAAAGTCCTTAAATAACAGAGCTGATATTACAGAGGACAGAATTAGTAACTTAGAGGATGGAAATACAGAAACGCTTCAGGAGGAAGAGGAGAGAAAACTAAGACTAAAAAGAAATGAAAACATTATCCAAGAAACATCTGACACAATTAGAAAAAGTAGCTAAGAATTTTAGGTATTCCAGAGTGAGAAGAAAGGGAGAAAGGAGCAGAGAGCTTCTTCAAAGAAATAATAGCTGAGACCTTCTAAAACCTGGGGCAAGAGCCGGAATTACTAGTAAACGAAGCAAAAAAACTCCTAATTACATCAATATAAAAAGACCTTCTCCAAGGTATGTATTAGTAAAACTGGTGAAAGTCAATGACAAAGAAAAAATATTAAGGGCAGCAAGGCAGAAGAAAATAACCCACAAAGGGACCCCTATCAGGCTTTTAGCAATTTCTCAGCAGAAACCTTACAGGCTAGGAGACAGTGGAATGATACATTCAAAATTCTCAAAGATGAAAACTTTCAGGCAAGAATACTCTATCCAGCAAAAGTACTCTTTGGATATGACGGAGAAATAAAAACTCTCCCAGATAAACAAAAGCTGAAGGAGTTCATCACCACAAGACCCTCCTTGTTTACAGGAAATGATCAAGAAGGCCCTCCTACCTGAAAAGATAAAGAAAAGGTATACAGGGGCTGGCCCCGTGGCTGAGTGGTTAAGTCCGTGTGTTCCACTTTGGTGGCCCAGGGTTCAGATCCTGGGCACAGACCTAGCACTGCTCATCAAGCCATGCTAAGGCGGTGTCCCACATGCCACAACTAGAAGGACTCACAACTAAAAATACACAACTATGTACCGCTGGGCTTTGGGGAGAAAAAGGAAAAAAATAAATTCTTAAAAAAAAGAAAGGGTTTACCAATCTTGAGCAAGGACATAAAGAGACAGGAAAAATCAGGAAGGTACAGCTCTCTATCAGAACAGGTTAGCAAACACATAATTATAACATTAAAGAGAAGGAAAACATCAAAAATAACTATAATCACTTCATTTTAATCACAAACTCAAAACACAAAATAGAGTAAGTTGTGACAACAATAACTTAGATGAGGAAGAGGAAATGGATGGAACTTGCTTAGACTAAGGAAGTAAGAGGCTATCAGAAAATGGACTATCTCATCTACAAGATCTTTTCCACAAATCTCACAGTAACCACTAAACAAAACATCAGAACAGAGATACAAGTGCTAAATAAAGAGAAAACTGAGAAAATCATCATAGAGAACCACCAAACTGAAGTGGGAGTCAGAAATACATGGGATGAAAAACAAGGGAAATACAGAACAATTGGAAAATAAGTGATAAAATGGCAGTATTAAGCCCTCGTATATGAATAATCACTCTAAAGGTAAAAGGATTGAATTCTCCAATCAAAAGACACAGTGGCTAGATGGATTAAGAAACAAGACCCAACAATATGCTGCCTCCAGGAAACACATCTCAGCTCTAAAGACAAACATAGGCTCAGAGTGAAGGGATAGAAGATGATACTCCAAGCTAATGGCAAACAAAAGAAAACAGGTGTTGCCATACTTAGATCAGACAAAGTAGACTTCAAGATAAAAAAGGCAATGAGAAACAAAGAGGGGCAGTATATAATGATAAAAAGGACACTCCACCAAGAGGACATAATACATGCACCCAGCACAGAAGCACCGAAGTACATAAAGCAACTATTAACAGACCTAAGAGGAGAAATTAACAGCAATGCAATAATAGTAGGTGATCTGGACACCCCACGAACATCAATAGCTAGCTCATCCAGACAGTAAGTCAACAAGGAAATAGTGGAATTAAATGAAAAACTAGACCAGATGGACTTTACATATATGTAGAACATTCCATCTAAAAGCACCAGAGTACACATTCTTCTCAAGTGCACATAGAACATTCTCAAGACAGACCATATATTCAGAAACAAGGCAAGTTTCAATAAATTTAAGAAGACTGAAATCATATCAAGCATCTTTTCCAACCATAATGCTATAAAACTAGAAATCAACTATAAGAAAAAAGCTGGGCAAGTCACAAATATGTGGAGACTAAACAACACGCTAATGAACAACCAAGGGATCACTGAAGAAATTAAAGGAGAAATCAAAAAATATCTGGTGACAAATGGAAATGAAAATACACCATACCAACTCACATGGGATGCAGCAGAAGTGGTCCCAAGAGGGAAATTCATAGTAATATGGGCCCATCTTAACAAACAAGAAAAGTCTCAAATAAGCAATCTTAAACTAGACCTAACAGAACTAGAAAGAGAAAAACAAAGCCCAAAATCAGCAGAAAGAAGGAAATAATAAAAATTGGAGCAGAAATAAATGAAATTGAAACAAACAGTAGAAAGAGTCAATGAAACTAAGAGCTGGTTCTTTGAGAAGATAAATAAAACTGACAAACCCTTAGCCAGACTCACTAAGAAAAAAGGAGAGAAGGTTCAAATAAACAAAATTAGAAATGAAAGGAGAAATAACAACAGATACCACAGAAACACAAAAGATTATGAGAATAGTACGAAAAGCTATATGCCAACAAAATGGACAATCTAGAAGAAGTGGATAAATTCTTAGACTCACACAACCTCCCAAAACTGAACCAAGAAGGAATAGAGAATCTGAAGAGGTCAATCACAAAAGATTGAAACAGTAATAAAAAACCTAAGATATCAAAAACATAAGATCTTTATAGAACATAAAGATTTAATACCTATCCTTCTCAAACTATTCCAAAAAAGTGAAGATGACAGAGCACTTCCTAACACGTTTTACAAGGCTTAACATTACCCTGATCCCAAAGCCAGGCCAGAACAACACAAAGAAGGAAAATTACAGGCCAATATAGCTGATGAGCATAGATGCAAAAATCCTCAAAATATTGGCAAACGAAATACAGTAATACATTAAAAGGATCAATCATACATCATGATCAAGTGGGATTTATACCAGGGACGCAGAGATGGTTCAACACCTGCAAATCAATCAACATGATATATCACGTTAACAAAATGAGGAATAAAAACCACATGGTCATCTCAATAAACGGAGAGAAAGCATTTGACAAGATCCAACATGCATTTATGATAAAAAAAAAAAAAAACCTCAATAAAATTGGTATAGAAGGAAAGTATTGCAACATAATAAAGGCCATATATGACAAACCTACAGTCAACATCATACTTGACAGGAAAATACTGAGAGCCATCCCTCCGAGAATAAGAATAAGACCAGGGTGCCCACTCTTGCCACTCTTATTCAACGTAGTACTGGAGGTTTTGGACAGAGCAATTAGGCAACAAAAACAAATAAAAGGAATGCATTAGGCATTGAAGAAGTGAAACTCTCGCTGTTTGCAGGTGACATGATTTTATATAGAGAAAACCCTAAAGAATCCACTGGAAAATTATCAGAAATAATCAATAACTACAGCAAAGTTGTGGGGTACAAAATCAACTCAAAAAATCAGTTGCATTTCTATACTCTAATAACAAACTAACAGAAAGAGAACTCAAGAAAACAATCCCATTTACAATTGCAACAAAAAGAATAAAATATCCAGAAATAAATTTAACCAAAGAGGTGAAAGACATATAACACTTAAAACTACAAGACATTATTGAAAGAAATCAATGACAACATAAAGAAATGGAATGATACTCCATGCACATGGACTGGAAGAATAAACATAGTTAAAATGTACATAACTACCTAAAGCAATCTACAGATTCAATGCAATCCCAAACAGAATCCCAATGACATTCTTCATGGAAATAGAACAAAGAATCCTAAAATTCATATGGGGCAACAAAAGACCCCAAATTGCTAAAGCAATCCTGAGGAAAAAGAACAAAGCTGGAGGCATAAAAATCCCTGACTTCAAAATATACTAAAAAGTTATAGAAATCAAAACAAGATGGTACTGGTACAAAAAGAGACACACAGATCAATGAAACAGAATTGAAAGCCCAGAAATAAAACCACACATCTATGGACAGCTAATCTTTGACAAAGGAACCAAGAACACACAATAGAGAAAGGAAAGTCTCTTCAATAAATGGTGTTGGGAAAACTGACAGCCACATGCGAAAGAATGAAAGTAGACCATTATCTTTCACCATATACAAAAATTAACTCAAAATGGATTAAAGACTTGAAGGTAAGATGTGAAACCATAAAACTCCTAGAAGAAAATATAGGCAGTACACTCTTTGACATCGGTCTTAGAAGGACCTTTTCAAATACTATGTCTACTCAGGCAAGGGAAACAAAAGAAAAAATAAACAAATGGGACTATATTGGACTAAAGAGCTTCTGCAAGGGACAGGAAACCATGAACAAAACAAAAATACAACCCACCAATGGGGAGAAAATATTTGCAAATCATATATCCAACAAGGGGTTAATCTCCAAAATATATAAAGAACTCACATAACTCAACAACAAAAAAGCAAATAATCCAATCAAAAAATGGACAGAGGATATGAACAGACATTTTTCCAAAGAAGATATACAGATGGCCAAGAGGCACATGAAAAGATGTTCAACATCACTAATCATCAGGAAAACACAAATCAAAACTACACTAAGATATCACCTTACATCTGTTAGAACAGCTATAATCACCAGACAAAAAATAACAAACGTTGGAGAGAATCCAGGGAAAAGGGAACCTTCATACACTGCTGGTGGGAATGCAAACTGGTGCAGCCACCAAAGAAAACAGTATGAAGATTTGTGAAAAAATTAAAAATAGAAAATACCATACAATTCAGCCATCCCACCACTGGGTAGCTATCCAAAGTACTTGAAATCAACAATTCAAAGAGACTTATGCACCCCTATGTTCACTGCAACATTATTCACAAAAGCCAAGACATGGAAGCAACCCAAGTGCCCAACAACTGATGAATGGATAAAGATGATGTGATGTATATATATATATACACACAATGGAATAATAGCCATAAAACACAAAATTGTCCCACTTGTAACAACATGGATGGACCCTGAGGGTGTTATGTTAAGCGAAATAAGCCAGACAGAGAAAGACAAACACTGTATGATTTCACTCATATATGGAAGATAAACACATGGACAAAGAGAACACATTAGTAGTAACCAGAGGGAAAGGGGATTTGGGCGTGGGCATAAGGGGTAAAGGGGCACATACATATGGTGACTGATAAATAATAATGTACAACCGAAATTTCACAATGTCATAAACTGTTATGACGTCAATAAAATAAAATTTTTAAAAATGCAAAGAAATTTGGAGAAGTCAGGAGAAGATACTGAAGGAGTTTAAACAAGGGAGTAACCACAACACCTTCAGAAACATCATCATCATCACTCTAATCACTCCACAAATGGTAGTACTGTGCCAGGTATGGTGCAAATTTCTTCTCATAAATTCTGTCTTATATGACACTGTCCACAAATACTTGAGTTAAGATTTACTTTTATTGCTACTAGTATCGATGAAAAAACACCCTCAGAGGCTAAAAAACCTGTTATTTATGTTCTTTTATAGTGTTCCTGACATCTTCTCCCCAAAAGAACTAAATATATTTAGTCATTTACTTACCCCACCCCAGAATCCCCAAACCATTCACCATGGTTATATGAGAATCTGTGCCAACGACACTGTCTGGGAAGAGGAGGTTCTTTTCTTCAAAAACCACTCTCGACAAATATTCTAAGTTTACTTGATGAGCCATTCCAGTTCCAGGAGGGATTACAGCCACATTCTTAAAAACTCTTGAACTCCACTATATTTTGTTTAAATTTAAGAAATCCAAGTGTTAGTACATTACATGAATTTGTGCTCACAATAAAGATATAAGTAAATATTGACACTAAAAATATTTTACCAATGTTCAATATGGTCACAGTTTATAGCATATACTTAAAAACAAATATGCAGATACTAAACCTAAACACACCCATTTTTCAGATTATTAAAACAAAATTAAGTCAAAGGAAAATGTTCCAATAGTCCAGATAAACAGTAGTTATCAACTATGTTCCAGCAGTTCTCAAGTATAAGGCCGTCCAAGCTCACTTGAACTAAAGCCACTGTTTTTATCTTTTTTTATACACTGGGGTTTCCAGTAAGATTTTTTTTTAAAAAAAGAGTTAATCACTCGTTGGTTTTTTTTGTGAGGAAGACTGGCCTTGAGCTAACATCAGCTACCAGTCTCCTCCCTTTTGCTTGAGGAAGGTTGTCCTGAGCTAACATCCCTGCCAATCTTCCTTTACTTGGGATGTGGGACACCACTACAGCATGGCTTCATGAGCAGTGTGTAGGCCCATGCCTGGGATCTGAACTTGCAAACCCTGGGCCACAAAAGCGGAGCGTGTGAACTTAACCACTATGCAACCAGGCCAGCCTCTCTGATAACATTTTATCTGAAGGAACAAAAAAAGATTCTACTGCTATAAAGTATTTTAAACCTATTAGTCTAAAGATATAAAAATTGTACCTATCAATACTTTATAAATTTCAACATAAAAATTTCCCACAAATCATTTATACCTTGAAAAATTGAAGCCTCTCTCGATTTCTGCCAAATTCTACTTCTTGATTTTTTAACACTGTTTCAGGCCTAAAAGGAAGAAGAGTTGGCATTAAATGTATGTATTACAGACGTGCCTTGTTTCTAAGTCTTCACTCGTACACACATACATACAAACATATTTTTAAAATTCTTGGAACAGGAATTTACTAGACTTCTCACAATCAGTTATTTTCTTTTCAACAAGGAAGTTCCTCTTTAAGTTATACACTAGAAAGCTATTGCAAGGACTTATTATTTTACTGGGTATATTAAAGCCACGTCCACACCCATGTCCCAAACTGTACTTGACATCCATGACTGTGAGATTTGGCTAAAATCATATGAAAAATAACATGGTAAGCTTTGTTGGATTTTCCACTGCAAAGAAAAAGGAAGGTAGCAGCTCGTTCAACAATAAGTATGTACATTTCCACCCACTTGGCTCTTGTGCCAGTTAAACTAGGAGATGGAAGTTGATTATCAATATGTAGCAATGACAAAAACAGTTCAACATCATTTTATAGTTTAAAAAGAACTTCGGGAAAAAATCTTGTATTTATCTCACCCAAAATGGAAGGTTCTATTTTATGTATAAGTAGCAGTTTACTTTATAGGGATTATAAACATATTTGACATGCATTATTTAAACAAAGAGATAAAAACAATTCACCTCTAAGCAGTAAACATAGTACCATTTTCAGGAAGCTATCTTTATCTAATGGATATTTAAAAAAAATTCTTTCTAATAGCTTTAAGTTGTTTATGTCACCTGTCAGCTGGTGATTAAGTGCTGACTAGAACAACAATATAACAAATTATACATGTTCTCCAGGGTCCACAATAATTACTGTTGTTTAACTATATATATATTTTTTAAACAAAGATTACTCTAACAATTCAATGCTGAGCGATCATTTGAAACCATAGCATATCTTAATGAGATGTTTCTCAGGACCGCAGGGAACACAACTTTCTAGAGCCGCTCCAATTATTTCACCTTTCCATAGCACATATGGCTACAAAGTGCCATTTATTAGCTCATAACCCAACCTCAAATTAGGCAGTGATTTTAAGTGCCAAACGTATGCTCTCAACTTTCTACTCCTCAGTTTCTTGTTTGAGTCTATAATTAATACTCCATTGATGCAGTGAATCACACAAAAGAGAGTTATTATTTTCATACAGCCAGGGACAATATAACCCATATTAATATTTTGTAATTTAGAGTCAAAATTGAATGGAAATGTTACACCAGATTGAATTTTTAGAAATAAAAATGTATCATCTTAGCACTTCATACTCTGCCAGTTGTAAAAAGACAACCAAGAAAATCAATAATTTTTTAATCAATAAATCCTCCTTTTCAGGAAATTAATTTCTGTATAAGTAGAGATGTTAATCTCAAAAGTCAGGATGCCCCTAACAATCAGGACAACTAGGTAGCAGGGATAAGAGTGATCACATGAAATTGTCATATATATATATTATTTTGGCGAGGACTGGCCCTGAGCTAACATCTGTGACAATCTTCCTCTATTTTGTATGTGGGATGCCACCACAGAATGGCTTGATGACTAGTGAAGGTCCACACCTGGGATCCAAAACCATGAACCCCAAGCCACTGAAGCAGAGTGCGCAAACTTCACCAGTAGGACACTGGGCCAGCCCTAAAACTGTCATAGTTTGATGGCAAAGAACCAACGGACTATACTAAATTGAAACACATGAAGCCACTACAACCTGAGGCTTTATAGAAATATTGAGCCAAAAACTTTAGAACTAGACAGAACTTGAAAGATTCAGTTTGGGGACAAATGAATTAATGTTTTATCTGGCACTTGGGATGACCTGTGGATATTATTTTTAGATATTCTAATAATCTTAAATGTGTTAAATTTTTTTAAACTTTAAAAAGTTTAAGCCATTTTTTACTAAATTAAAAAGAATTTTTTTTACAGCTTATTAACAATGGGATAAACAATATAGCTCTCTTAAAAATAATAAGACTTAGGAAACTTTATACCATATAAAAATTCAAGTCATAGAATTTTCTTATTTTGAAAAATTATCTATTAGGAGATTGAACCAACTCCCAAAAATAGGATCTTTTCTAGGCAGGTTTACTACTACCATACAGGCAATCACTTATCTAAGAGGGCTCATTAAGTTTGTGACATATGTAATATACAGTTCTTAATGCAATAAGAAAAAGTAAGAAATCTCCTCATAGGGGGAAAAAAGCTAAAAATATAAATAGGGAATTCACAAAATAAATATGAATGAATAATGAACATGTGAATGGCACAAATTCCCTAAAATAAAAAATTCACAGTTCAAGATGAGATCCCATTTTCCTGCCACATTAGTTAAAAAAATTAAATACATTTACAGAAATATCTTAAGGTTTTCTTCCTAAGGAACAGAAATAAATAATGATATTTAGAGACTAGCATTTTACTTAACTTTGTTTTACTTTTACTTTACTTAACAATAGGAAATACACATACAAATGTAATCTAGCATAGTAAGTAGGAAGGCAATATAATAGGAATCAGGAGGGTAAGGAGAATAAATATGATGTCCTTAACTGAAAAATAATCTGGCATTAATAAATATTTTTTAAAAAAATCTCATACTCAGGCACTGGTTGCAAATGAAAAGGACACAGAATGGGTGTATTCTCAATCTGCGAAGAAAATTTTCCTGAGTTTCGGCTTAGTTCTCCAGAATCACACGATCCTCGGCAGGCAGTCTGGCCTCTGCAGGGAAGCTTTCTAGGCTGCGCTTTAAGTGGAGAGAGCTTTCCTGCTTTCTGCAAGTCACCACCTCCAGGATTTGGAGCATTCTGTATTGCACTATCATTCCAAGAAAGGAAACAAAATAAAACCATTTAAAAGTGACAGAAATTTAGCTCTTCAAAAAACGCACACTAGTAATAATATCTGGAAGTAACTGTTATTCGAAGGTTAATATATAATTTAACTCAGATTTCAAAAGCAAATTTCAGATTACCTAAAAAACTGAAACAGGTAATTGAAATTTATAGAGATGAAAACATAATTCTAAGTGCCCAATAAAATCATTTTTATATACTTTATAACAATTTAAATAACTTTTATCAAGTACCAAAATAGATTTTTTTTCATCTAACAATCTAAAAGAAGCTCAGAGCCATAGTTTTAATCTGGAGGGCAAAAGCTCTCATGGGATCTAATACAGTCACGTGTCACTTAACAATGGGAGGATACGTTCAGAGAAATGTGTCATTAGGCGATTTCATCATTGTGCAAACATCATAGAGTATACTTGCACAAACCTAGATAGTATAGCTTACCACACAACTAGGTTATATTTAACCTAATGGGACCACCATGATATATGCGGTCTGTCACTGACCAAAAACATTGTTATGTGTTACGTGACTGTACCACTACTCCAGCAAATGTAAAATAAAGCTGGTGCATGACAACAAAATCATGACGTCTCTAGTTTGACATTGGTCAAAGGGACCTTTTAAGAAATTTATTTCAGTGTAAGGAAAATACACCTTTAGGAAATTCAGTGTTTTCATTCACCAATTAATTAAAGACATTTGTGGCTCACGTTTTTATATTCTCTTTATATTCCCTCTGTTTTTAACTCATGTTAAAAAACAAAAAGGAAATAAATGAAGACTGAATTCAGATATTAACTCCAAAATACAGGTTTTAGGCTTATACATTTCTATCAGAAATGGCAGCAGAAACATACAAATGAACTTTTTATCAGTTTTTCTTTTTATATAGTATATATATTTAGTATGCTTTACTCTGACATAAACTGTCTCTGCTCTCTTTCTTCTGTATCATACACTTCCAGTGAGTTGGCTGTCAGTTAACTTGCATGGTCATCTTCATAAATATCTATATTAAAGTACCATTTATTGAAGTCAATTTGTAAAGAATGGTCAACCGTGAGATCTGTAGGACAGGCAGGATGGACTTTCTTAGGATCCCCTCCAAGAGTTTTCACTGCCTCCCTCATAGCAGCAAAATCCACCATTGCCGGTATTCCACTAAAAAATAAAAAATGATCAAATTGTAGTTCTAACTGTTCTCTTATATACTCTCAAATGACTAATATGCATTTACTCATATTTTTTTCCTGAAGACTACATCGTGTTCACCAACGATTTTTGTATTTTAAAAATATCTCTTTTTAGTTTGTATTCATGTTTGACAATGCACTTGGTTATCCAAAGTTAGATGTATCCTGGTTTAATGAAAATTAATATTAAATATCATTTGAGAACTTGAGTGCTCAGGGGTAGATGTGCCAAAAATAACACAAAAGATCATTTTTAGAGGTATAACATAACTTCAAGGGAAGTGCCTATGGAATTCCTTCTCCTGCCTTCAAATTTATGATACCCTGTCTCCCTTTTCTCTAGCTCTAGCCCCTTCCCTCCCAGTGCCTTCCTGCTACTAAATATATATAAAAATAGATATATTTATATTTATTTATATATATTTATATTTTACATATAAATATAAATTTTATTATTTATAAATTTTTTTTTTAAAGATTGGCACCTGAGTTAACAACTGTTGCCAATCTTTTTTTTTTTTTCTGCTTGATCTCCCCAAACCCGCCCTGTACACAGTTGTATATCTTAGTTGCACATCCTTCTAGTTGTGGGATGTGGGAGCCCACCTCAATGTGGCCTGACGAGCGGTGCCATGTCCGCACCCAGGATCCAAACCCTGGGCTGCCGCAGCGGCATGTCCGAACTCAACCACTCGGCCACGGAGCCAGCCCCTATTATTTATAAATTTATATTATTATATAGATATATTTATATAAATATATCTATATAAATAGATGGATGGATCGATATCTCCAGCCAACTAAATATATATAAATAGATACATAAATATATTTTAGACATATATATTTAGATATATGTATCTATTTATATAGATATATATTACCTATATATCTATATAAATAGATAGATAGATGGATAGATAGATATCTCCAGCCAACTGTATAACAAGCATTTACCAAATGCCTTCAATGTGCGAGACACCAACGGCACAAGGCCAAAGAGACAGTTCCTGCTCTCAAGGAATTTGTAGGAGATAAGCAGCAATCACAGCATATTACCATAAGTACTATAAGAGCAGCATACATAGGGTACATAAAGCAGTGACATACAAAAAAGATTTGGATAGGTGGGTGAAGATGTTCTTATTTGTCTAGCTAACACTTATGCCTCTTTCAAAACTGAGCTAAAGATTAACTCTTCCAATAAATAATCCCTGGATGCCCAGATAAGGCAAAGTCTTTCAGGCTATGGTAAAGCATTTGGATTTCATTCTAAGTGTCATGAAAGCCAACTGGTATATGGGGAAATGATATAACTTTGATTAACATTTTTTTAACCAAGTTACTTCATCTATGTGAAAAGACTACAGACTGCAAGTGTGGAAGCAGGGATACCAATTAAGAGACTATTATAGTTGTAGCCCAGGTAAGAGAGAATGGGTCTAGAACCAGGATGATAGTAGTAGGGGATGATAAAAAGTATTTGGACTCAAGATATATTCAAAGGTAAAGCTCACAGACCTTGCTGATAGACCGGATTATGTGTAAAGGAAAGAGAGGAATCAAGGTTAACATCTAGATTTTTGCCCTAAACAAACGGGAGACTATACTGCCATCTACTATGATGGAAAAAGACTTGAAAAGGAATAGGTGAGGCGGGCTGGGCAATCAAGTTTTGGATATGTTCAGTTTGAAAAACCTATTAGAGCTAGGTGGAGGTGACAAATAGGCAGTTAAGAAAAAGTAGTTTTTGGGGCTGGCCCAGTGGCACAGCAGTTAAGTGCACACGTTCTGCTTCGGCGGCCCAGGGTTCACTGGTTCAGATCCCCAGTGCGGACATGGCACCACTTGACAAGCCATGCTGTGGTAGGCGTCCCACGTATAAAGCACGGGAAGATGAGCACAGATGTTAGCTCATGGCCAGTCTTCCTCAGCGAAAAGAGGAGGACTAGCAGCAGATGTTAGCTCAGGGCTAACCTTCCTCAAAAAAAAAAAAGAAAAAGTACAACAACAAACATTTTTTGAATAAATAATACAACAAACAAGTTTTTGAATAAATGGTACAACAAACAAGGGTCTAATTTTTAACAAATTGCTTTGGTTCTGAAAGGGCTATTTTCTAAAATTTATAAACTAATCTTCAAAATTAAAAAACAACAGAGCCAACCATCGGGGAGTCTGAATTTTAAAAAGGGAACGCTGAAAATTCACTCATAAAAAAATAAACCCATCACTCACGTAAAATCTTGAAGAAGAACACGGGCAGGGAAAAAGGGCACTTCGACATTGCTTTGTTTGGTTTTCCAGTCTAAAATGTTCATAACCTTTTCCTTTGTCATTAAAAAGCCATCACAATTTCTCACAGCAGCTTCCAACAGGACCCGTATTGAGTAAGGCAGAACATCTGATACAAGAGAAAATATTACTATTAATAATAGAATAATCCACTCTATATTGTAAAAATTACAATAGTGTAAGTCAGATAAGACACAGAAGCATTGTTTTCTCAATTAAAAAAAATTTTCAGTCTAGTAAACACAGAGTAAAATATCATTCATGTTAAAACTAGGCCTTGTACAAATTTGACTTTTCTATATTTAAGCCAAGGCCCTGAAAAAGGAGAGAGAAAATCTTCACCAAGAGCTGTACTGATTTGGGCATATGAGACTGACAAAATACTTAATATTCAGAGAAGACAGAGAAAACTTGCAAAGCACAGAAAATCAGAATTAAATACAATAATGAAGACATCTATTTCTTTTATCACAAAAAATAGTTGAACTGTGTAAAAGTTTAAAATAAATTTAAAAGATTTCCATCAAAAATGGTTGAGGTTTGAAAGTAAATCAGGGTGTTTAGGTGAGTAAAATTCATTTCATGAAAACTGTCATTCACTCGATTATTATTAGTTTAAGAAAACTATAGAGAAATAGATTTTAACATTTAAAAATTTTCAATCATATTAAATTGCCACACCAGATTTTGCTACATACAAGTGTTTCCTTAGGACTTAAAGGGAAGACTGAATCAGTATGGGACTGGTTGAATAAATCATGGTAATCCAGGAGGCCAGCCCCATGGCCAAGGGCTTGAGTTTGCACGCTTGGCTTCCGCAGCCCAGGGTTTCGGCGGTTCAGATTCAGGGCACAGACACGGCACCACTCATCAGGCCATGCTGAGGTGGCGTCCCACATAGCACAAACATAAAGACCTACAACTAGAATACACAACTATGTACTGGGGGGCTTTGGGGAGAAGAAGCAGGGAAAAAAAAAAGAAGATTAGCACAGATGTTAGCCCAGGGCCAATCTTTAAAAAAAAAAAAGGTAATCTACACAATCCATACTATGCAGCTGCTTAAAGGAATGAAGATCTCTAAAAGCTGATCTCCAGAATATATCATTAAGAGAAAAATGCAGTGCAACATAATGTTCATAGTATACTACCTTTGCAGTAAAAAACGGAGTAAAAAAATGTATAATACATACTATATATTAAATATAATTTAAATATTAATAAATATTAAATATATAATTAAAATATTATATATTAATAATTAATATATACATTTTCTCCCAGAAAGAATATTGAAGGATAAACTGAAAATCTTAGTATATATTCCACACTGTATTTTGGCGGTACGCCTTAGTTGGATATATACTAAGGACAAAAGATCCACAAAGAAAACATATCACATTTAGGCATTAATACTGATATTCTAACTTTGAAAGTATCATATATATAAGAAGAAGAATGGAAAAAGTAACTGTTGTTACTATGATTGGAAACCAAGATTTTCCATAGTAATAATGTACAAGTATAAATCAGAGTAGCTAAATTAAAAAAAAAAACCACATTTCAGTTGGAATCATGGGTACAAACTCATGATTTATTTTTATCTATCTTAAAAATATGTATTTCCTAGCTCTGTTCAGTGAGAATGCCTAAAACAATGATAATCCAATAGCAATGAACCCCTAACAACTCAGTTTGTTGTTTCCAAATACTATTTCTCATTTTAAAAAAAACAGAGTTCCTTGGAGAAATGGCTGGTTCCATGTTTAGGAAAGGATATGTACAAAATGAGCCTGGCACACTTTGCGTCAGAAACCAAAAAAATTATCAAAGACTAATGGGCACACTAATGGATCAATCTGAGCATCAAAATGAATGATGACTGTAATTCACTGAAACATATCAAATACAGAAATAGCCCTTAGCTCATAATGACTCTTTAAAAAAAAAACCCTTCACCGATCGCCAATGGGAGGTGCTAGAGCAACTCATTACCCTGAAAACTGACAAATAAAGAGGGAAAAAAAAAATCAATCATTAAGGATTTCCTGATTTCAAGTAACCAATTAGTTAAGAAGCGAAAGTTCCTCATTAAAGAAGAATTACAGCTAATAAACATAGAAGGAATGATATAATTAGAAAAATCACCAAAGTACACCTACTGAAATAATGGATCTAGACAATGATCATAAGTGGATAGTAAAATCATTAGGTGATGTGAATAGGGAACTTATAACGGATGGATCAAGCAGATAACAACTATACCCACTGAGCATCACCAAAAGTGGGACATTATTTGCCTACTGATGAAACAGGAAATACAAGCAACCAACTACAAAGTGTCCTTGAAAAAATACATACATACATAAATAAACCTGAATCTAATCAAATGTCTAGCCGCAACTTCCAGTTAACAGGAAATATGGGGGCTAGTGCAACAGTAAAATGAAATCATGAAGAAGCAATCAGCCAAATGGACAATGTGGTACATTATGCAGAATAAAGAACCCAGTTTCTTCAATACAAAAGTGCCATGAAGAAAAGAGAGAGGAGAGATATCACACATTCTTGAAAGAGACTTAAGATATATAACATCCGAATGCTATGTGCGGATCCTGTTTGGATATTATGTGAACAAACCAACTGTAGAAATATATTTTTGAGACAACCAGACAAAACTGAATATGGACTGGGTTTTGGGTCATATTAAGGAATTACTATTAATTTTATTAGACATAATAAAGGCATTGAGATTATGGTTCTTTTCTTTCAAGTCCTTTCCCACATCAAAGACGCATACTGCAGCATATTTACAGGTTAAAAAAAAAGTGGAATATTTGAAACAAAAGCCTGGTGGGGCCAGCCTGGTGGCATAGTGGTTAAGTTTGTGTGCTCTGCTTCCACAGTCCAGGGTTCGCAGGTTTGGATCCCAGGCGCAGATATACACAGTGCTCATCAAGCAATGCTGTGGCAGCATTCCACATACAAAACAGAGGAAGACTGGCACAGATGTTAGCTCAGTGACAATCTTCCTCAAGCAAAAAGAGGAAGATTGGCAACAGATGTTAGCTCATGGCCCATCTTCCTCAGCCCAAAAAAAAAAAGAAAGAAGACTGGCAAAATGTTGATAATTGGCTGACAAATATATGGTAGGTTATTATACTATTCTCTCCCTACTTTTACGCTTGAAAATTTTAACACACAAATTAAAGATTAACAAAGTTGTAAGTAAAGAGGATAAAGAACTACATAACCAGAAATACTAGATTCAAAGTCTGTATGTGCTGTTCACTACAGGTACGTTCTTTGCAAAGTGACTGAAGATGATGCCTTTTCTCTCTTAAAATAGGAATGCCAGCTACCTAACAGAGACGTGAAGAGTATCTTACCTCATCTTCCATCTAGTACATGTAAAACTCTCAAACATATCATGACAAATAGTAGGTAACTTACATATTATTTTCCACTCTTAGCTCAATCAGAAACATAATCAAGTCCCAAAAATCAAGAGAAATTACAGCAGGAAAATTTTTTTAATAGAACACTTGGAAATAATGAGAAAGAAAATATTATCACAGAAGCAAATACACAAAATTAAAGTTTGTATTTGGTTAATTATTCTGGAAAAACACTCAGGAATATTTTTTGTTAAAAGTACCTTCACAAAAAGCACTGCATCTATTTCTAGTAAAATAAACACCACCAATATCTCTACTCGCTCCTGAAACCCACTAAGCTAATAGTAAAGAAATAAAAGTTAGAAACCCACAGGAACAGAGAAAGGGAGAAGCAAAACCAACAAAATTTTGGAAAACACTGCACAGATGACTGGTAATGGACTGAGCAGAATAGAGAAAGCTGAAACTAAATATCTACATAGGAAAAAGGCAATCAGAAACAAAGACTAGGAATCAGGATAGCCTGAGATTTCTGAAGAGAAGTGTGAGAAGCTAGAAGGCCATGAAATAAGGCCTTCAAAATTTCAAGTGAAAGTAATTTCCAACCTAGAAATTTGTACACAGGCAAACTATCAATTAATCATGCAAGGTCTCAAAAACTTACTTCCCAGGCACCCTTTCTCAGGAAGCTACTGGAGGATATGCTTTATAAAACAAGAAGCAAATGGAGAATAGAAAATCATGGAATCCAGGAAATAAAGTCTCTAACACAGGAGATAACAAAGAGACTCTTCTAGGACAATGGCCCTGCAAGCCATAGTGCAATCAGTATCAAATGGAGCAGAAAATGAAATCCAGATGGGACACTGCCAAGAGAAGGGAAAAGTATTAATTGATAGATTGCCTGATTATATTGTGAGGAGTTTAGTTCTTTTGGAGAGTCTGGAGATGAATTATTGATAAGGAGATAGAAAACTAAGCAAACAAAAAAAGAAAATCATTAATTCCAGGAAAAAATACGAAAAGTTGTAAGAGAAATGAGACGCAATCATCATTTACTACATGGATTGGTTGAGATTTAAAGTCATAACAACAAAAACACTGGATATTGCTTTAACCAAAAATTATAACTATACTAGGAAGAGGTACATGGAATATATGTAGGAGAGAAGAAAAGTGCCAAATTCTCATTTTCCACAGTAGAAAGTTAGTAAAGTCTAAAATTGAAAAAGAAGAAACAGCTGTATAAGCAAGGCTATTTAATAATATGGAGGAAATTACCAAAGGAAATAACCAAGAGAATTAAAAATAGTATTCTCTGCAGGATAGAAATTTAGGATGGGGCAAGAGGCTACTGTTTTGCTTATAATCTTAGTGGTCTCACTGGTTTTTTACTCTATCATTTGAAAATTAACTAACTATTAAATTAAAAAGCACTTATCAAAAAAGAGTTCTATAAGAAAAAAACGAATTACAAGTGTTAACTGAATATTTTGTCATTAAGAAGTACTAACTTGCACATTTGTCTAAAACTACTAGAGGTCTATTGCAAGGAAAGATGCAAAAAAATAAATACCCCCTCCCCTAAATAAAAACAATTTTGGTAGCCAGCCTCCAAGATGATACCAATAATCCTCACCTCCTGGCATTCATGCGCTCATGTAACCTCGAGTGAAGATCAGCTGTTTGTGTGACCAACAGAGATTGGCAGAGAGAACAGCATGTGACTTCTAAGACTAAGTATAAAAGCATTTGGGCATGTCCTTTCTTGGGTTACTCAGTCCGGGAGGCCAGCAGCCTGTTACGAAGAGAATCAAGCAGCACTGAGGAGAGGCTCATGTGGAACAAATCTGAGGCTTCTGTGCCAACAGCAAGCACCAACCTGCCAGCCATGTGAGTCGGCTGCCTTAGAAGCAGATACTCCAGCCGCAGTCAGGCCTTCAGGTGACTGTAGCCCCAACTAACACCTGCTTATAACCTCAATCAGAGACCCTGAGCCAGAACTATTCAACTATGCCATTCTTGAATTCTTGACCTACAAAACTGAGAGATAATAAATGTTCACTGTCACTTTAAGCCACAAAGCTTTTGGTTTAATTTGTTATGAAGTAATAAGAAACTAATACATTTGTCTTCCTCAACGTTTCTAACAATAACACCTGCAGTTATTTATTTAGGACCTACTAAGGAGTAGAAAGAGGTGCTTGACCTCCATTATTTCACTTAACATCCTTACAGTATATCTATAAGTAGATATTACAGAGCCATAACAGTAGAGAGCAAGCCAGGAGATGTGGAAAAATGGCCACATTTGCTCTAGTTTAGTTTTTAGCAATATTAACTCCACAACCCCACTTTGGAACAGGTACAAAGTTCACAAAGGCCCTTAATCCCTTTCTTCTTCCCTATTCTCCCCACCCAACTTCCACATACACTCTCATGCTCCAACTATACCATCTTTCTCTGATCCCCACTCTCACCACATCTGTTCTTCAACACCATGAGGACTCTACCTTCTCCCTTATCCATTAGCACCTGCTTGTACCTTCCCTTATACAGTTTATGTTCTATGTAATTAAATCTCTCATTTCCCCAAAGCCTATACTTGCTTGCCCCTTTGTTCTTTTATCCTGCCCAACAAAACAACCTGTTTTTTTTAAGTTGGTGAACCCCACATCACTTTCCTGCTGAAGAACTGTTCTTTCCTTTTTAAAAATAACTTTATTGACATATATTTTGCATGTCATATAATTCACCCTTTCCAACTATAAAATTCAATGATTTTTTACAAATTTACTAAGTTGTACAATCAGCAGCAGTTTTAGAACATTTTCATTACTCCATAAGATCCCTCATGCCCATTTACTTTTAATCCCTGTCCCTCTCCTGGCCCACCCCAGGAAACCATTAATCTACTGTTTCTATGGCTTTGTCTTTTCTGGATATTTCATATAAATGGAATCATACAGTAAAGTCTCATGTCTGACTTCTTTCCCTGAGCATGCTTTTGAGGTGTGCCCATGTTGTAGGATGTATCTATAGTTAATTTCTCTTTATTGCTGAAGAGTATTCCATTGTATGGATATACCAACTTCTGTTCATCCACTCACCCACTGAAGGATGTTTAGGTTGTTTCTAATTTTCAGCTATTATGAATAACAGTGATAAGATAATTCATTATGTTTTTATTTCTCTTGGGTAGATTCCTAAGAATGGAATTGCTGGGTCATGTGGTAAATTTATGTTTAATGTTTTAAGAACTGTCAAACTGTTTTCCAAAGTGGCTGCATCATTTTATATTCCCACCAGCCATGTATGAGGGTTCCCATTTCTCCATATCCTCCTCAACATTTGTTATTGTCTGCCTTTTTTATACAATACCCATTTTAGTGGGTGTGAAATAGTTCACTGTGGTTTTAACGGTGGTGATATGTAAAGGAGGAGGAAAGAAAAGAAAATCCATAAACCATCCACAGAGAAACTGATACCAATATAAATACATAATTACAACCTCAGTACAGTCCTCACTATTCATCCAGAAATCCTACTTTGTTTCTCTGATCTGCTAGTTTTCCCACACTCCACAACTCACATCTTCATCCACTCTCCTTAAAATCTAATCTCTATCTACCTTCCACAGGACGTAGCCCCAGTTCCAACCCCTGAGGTAAATGAAAATAGTTCCTACCATGACTTCTTCCTACTATACCCACAAGCCTAGGTGCTTCTGGATTTATCCTTTCCCCAGTTAAGAAGGCAGTTGTGGACCTCCTCCTACTAAATGCAAACTCCTCTATAGGAGCACTGCATCCCATTCACACTGACACATTTTAGGACCCATGAGTCATCAATCACCCTCTGTCTCCTTTTCCTGCAATCTATTGGACTGGAGATCCAATCCTCAATTGGACTCTTCCTATTAGCATTTAAAAGCCTCTAGCCCCAGTTTAACACTAAACACACACCACACACCATACACACACACACACACAAGCTTCAAAGTCTCAACCAAGTTTTTTGAAAGTCACCCATATTCCCAATGTCCAGTTTTCTGCACTTCCATTCATTCTTCGGCCCACACCAATCTGATTTCTATCCTTAAAACATCAGTGAAATAGCTCTAGCTAGGGTTCACGTCCTCTCAGCAATAATTAACATTATTCAACATTCAACAACATTCAATTTCCTCCTTCTTGAAACATTCTGTTTTTACCAACTCTCACAACACCATCCTCCAGTTTTCTTTCTAACAAGTTGTTAGAAGATAATTCTCCAATGACTCCCATCTCACATTTCCGCATAACTTGTAAACAAAGGCAATAACTAACTGCCTTTGTTCCAGACTATTTTTAAAATGATGTTAGTATAGTGAATAGCCTTGGAAGATAAAGATAGTGTCTCCTTCCAGAGCAAAGGGCAAGCATGCTTACTGTCCATTGTAAAATATTTGGATTCTCTACGTCAGAGTTCTTTCTCTGTAACACAACCACTGTGTGTGCAGGAATTACCTGGCCCTCTTTAACAGCCTGTAGAAACTGGAGCTTGGGAAACCAACATAAATGTTGGTACTAAGGATACTCCTTTGCTGTGGATAATCAACTGTCCATTGTCCCTGATCCAAGAGTCTCGTGTCTTCTGCTAGCATCTATGAAATTACATCAGGCTAACTTGTTAACTTGCAAGGAGAGTAAAACCTTAGATCCTTTACAGTTCTTAACACTTTCTGGCAGCCCTGTTTTGGTTTCCTGGCTGGCCTCTACTCCTTTGCCTGACCTTTAAATGTAGGAGTTCTGCAGAGTTCATTTCTAGGCTCACTTCTTTTCTCACTCCATACTGTCTCCCCTCAGAAGTTTTAATTGCTCCTATGGCTTCACTGACTATCTATACACCAATAAGTCCAAAATATTTTTCTGTAGTACAAGTCTGTCTTCTGAGCACCAGAACCATACTCCTACTAACAGCCTCATGAACATCTCTACGTGAATACTGATGTGTTCCTAAATTCACTAGTACCTAAACTAAACTCAGCAATTTCCCCTCTGCCCCTGCCCCATACCACCACTTCCTCTTGTGTTCTCTAGCTCAGTAAATAGCGCCGCCATCCATCCAGATGCTTATGCCAAACATCTGGGCATCAGCCTCGACACCTCTCTCACACATCTTTTAAATGTGTCTGCTTCTATCACCACCACCACTAAATTTAGTCCAAGCCACCACTATGTCATCTCTCATCTAGATTCTCTAGTTTATTTTTTTTTTAAGATTGGCACCTGAGCTAACAACTGCTCCCAATCTTTTTTTTTTTGCTTTTTCTCCCCAAATCCCCCCAGTACATAGTCACATATTTTAGTTGTGGGTCCTTCTAGTTGTGGCATGTGGGATGCCGCCTCAGCGTGGCCTGATGAGCAGTGCCATATCCACGCCCAGGATCTGAACCTGTGAAACCCTGGGCTGCCAAAGCGGAGAGCACAAACTTAACCACTCGGCCACAGGGTTGGCCCCTAGATTTTCTAGTTTCTTTCCACCTTCATACTTGCCCCTACCAGTAGTTTTCAAAGTGTAGTCCTTGGACTCCTGGGAAGAACTGAAACTCTTTCAGGGAATCTGCAAAGTCAACTAAGACATTATTTGCTTTTTTCACTGTTTTGACATATGCATCAATGGTTCAAAAGGAATGATGAGTCAAACTGCTGGTGCCTTAGCAGGACTCAAGGCAGTGGCACCAAATTGTACTTGTATTCACTGCATTGTTCACTTTCACTTAAGAATGTCCTTGATGAAGCAGAAAAACTGTTAACTTTATTAAATCTCAACTGCTGAGGTCAGGTCTTAATATTCTGTGTGACAAAAGTGAAAATTATATATACAGCATTTCTGCTCAAAAGCAAAGTACAATGGTTGTTTTAGGAAAAACACTTGTACAATTGTTTGAATTGTAAGCTAAATTAGCCATTTTTTCCAAAGAACACCATTTACATTTGAAAGAACAACTGACAAACTACGGTCATTCAAACATGGGTATCTGGCAGACATTTTCTCAAAAATGAATGAAGAAAGCCTATCTGTTCATTATCTAGTCCCACCACTGTCTGCTCACTATGTTCACTGAAGGTCTTTGAGAAATAAAGGTTCACTGAGTTATGCAGATCTTCTAAATGTGGACACATTACACAATATACAAAAAATACATACACATACATTTGTTAATATCACCACAGCCTTCTCAACACAGGAACCAGAGCCCCCATGTAGCTGCACACTGTGAAGGACTCCTGCCTGTGTTAGTACCTTAACTGAGACATTCCCGCACAGAAGGCCTTCTGCCTTGCCTGTGCCTGGACTTCCTCTGCAAGCTGCCCAGAGAGTCACATGTTGAGTTGCTGCTCCTTCTGCAAGCCTCCATGTGGCCTATGCACTCTAGAGGGCTCTTGCCCGTGCCATTGAGAGAATCTGTTTTCTCTCAATGCATGCCCACAACACCAGTTGCTGGTCGCCTAGTCCCCTGCCTGCACTCCAGAGGGTAATCTACTGCCTGCCTGGCAACTCCACACCAGCTTCAGCATGGCCAAACCAGCAAACTTCTCTGCTATCTAGTGGGTTGAACCTCATCTTCTACCACGAGGTCTGAACCCCTTCCAAGTTTGTCTTTCCTTGGGTATTCTCCATCAGCCCTACAGGACAATACAGAGTTTCCTCATATCTTATAATTACTCTTTTATCATTGCTAATAATTATTTAAACTTCCCATGTTCTATCTCCTGACTGGACTGACACTGCTACAACATACTAAAGACTGTACTTACATATTTTCCATTTATGTCTCCATTACTAAACCGTGTGCTTTCTTTAGCACAGAGATGCTATTTTAGCCATCTTTCATTTTCCAGAAATATATGAGTACTTAATAAACGTCAGCTCAGGGGCTGGCCCTGTGGCCGAGTGGTTAAGTTCGTGCGCTCCGCTTTGGTGGCCCAGGGTTTCACTGGTTCAGATCCTGGGCGTGGACATGGCACTGCTTGTCAGGCCATGCTGAGGCAGTGTCCCACATGCCACAATCAGAAGGACCCACAACTAAAAAATATACAACTATGTACTGGGGGGATTTGGGGAGAAAAAGCAGAAAAAAAAACAAAGATTGGCAACAGTTGTTAGTTCAGGTGCCAATCTTTAAAAAAAAAAAAAATAGGGGCCTGCCCAGTGGCACAGTGGTTAAGTTCACACGTTCCGCTTTGCTGGCCTGGAGTTTGCCAGTTTGGATCCCGGGTGCAGACCTGCGTGCTGGTTGTGAGGCCAAGCTGTGGCAGGTGTCCCACCTACAAAGTGGAGGAAGATGGGCACGGGTGTTGGTTCAGGGCCAGTGCTCCTCAGCAAAAGGAGGAGGAGTGGTGGCAGATGTTGGCTCAGGGCTAATTTTCCTCAAAACAAAACAAAAAAAATTAATTAAAAACCTTTAAAAAATAAATAAAAATTAAAAAATAATAAATGTTAGCTGAACGAATTAAACGGTGTTAAGAGATTCATGCATCAAGTAGAAACCAGGACTGCAATAATTCTGCCTCTTCTAACCAGGAATTTCTAGAATTCTATGAATCTGAAACACTACTCCTCTAAGGAGAGGTAATCAAAAAGACATGTGGGAACCAGGACAAGCCAGTAACCTAACTAGAAAAGTATGATAATTTGTGTTATCACACTTCTAAAATACACCAATGACAACAGATATATCCTTTTGATCAATTACTTAGTGGAAGATCCAACAGGTGGTTCAGGCTCTGAAAAGAGATGCTGAGGTCGGATATTTTACACGGGAGGTAGTTAATGAAAGGCATATCCGGGCTTCCAGGACTGCAGATCCTACTATTCAAGGCTAAATGGCTGCTACTAAGATTAGGTAATATAGTGTCTCTCTCAGTGCAGAGGTCACAAACTGCTGGCCTGCAGACATGTTTCATCTGCTCTGTTTTAACATTTTGAAATTTAATCACCAACATTGAAAAACCAGAGATTTTTCATATGAAAATCTAAATTTCTGGCTTCTTAAGATAAATATCAGAAAATTTTACAATACTGACCTCATATTTCTGCTGGAACTGAGTAGCACCTACCCCTTTTATATAGGGCATGTGCGCTCCTGTTTGCCACAATTCCAACCAGGGCCATTTCACTTGTTTATGTTGCGTCTATGGTCCTTGCAAGGATGAGCGTGCAACCCTCCATGTAGTAGTTTTTATAAGCATAGGCTTTGGAATCACAGATTTTTGTTCAAGTTTCTCCTCCACCACTTAGTAGGTAATGGTACCTGGTAACAAGACCCTGGCCAAGTGGGTAACAATAGAACTTATCTTACAGAATAGATACAGTAAATAATCAAAAAATACTAGCAGTTTTATCACTGTTTATTAAGCTGGAAAAGAGAATGGTATTAAAGGGGGAGAACGTGTTGGGCTGAAATCAGAAAATATGAGCCTAAGACCAAATCTCCTCACTTGGAAGATATGTGACCTTAGGCAAATTATTTCGGTTTTTTTAGCTTCATTTTCCTCACGTGTATAAAGTGGAGACAAAAGTATCTCCCCGCCTACCACAAAGCAATGTAGTGAAAACAAACAGACAATCTAAAAAGGTTTTGCTATTTGTAAAAAGTGAAAATTCCAGGTTTAAACAGTAGATGAAGAAATCATCCATAGGAGCTATCAGTATTAACAAGCGGCTAGTAAGCAGGCTTTAGATAAACTAAATGAGTAAGACACAGAAATACACCAGAGTGAAGAAAGGCGGAAACACTTAAAACACTCTAGGCCTGCCTTAAGTCCCAAGGAGGGTAGCTCTGGAGTCCAGACTGAGAAAGAGGGCTAGGGGACTGGGCAAGCAGCAGCTAGAGTAGCTACAGAGTAAACCTAAAAACTCTGCTCAAGGCCAGGAGCAAAGATTAAGAAACTGTTCTAGAAGGTTCCATAACCTTTCCAGACCTGGAGACAGGATTAACTCATACCCATGTCTGATGAGAATCAAGGTACTGTTTCTGTCTCTAACCAGTACTAGACTGGATGGGATCAACTTGTGATAAAGAATTCTGACTTTTTTTTTCTTTAATATTGCCATGCAGAGAGTCTAAGAAGGCAGAAAAAGACAAAATAGATTCCTGCTTCTTTAACTTTTTTTTAACTCACTGACAAACAGAGGAAACAAGAAAAATAATATGTATTATTGATGAAGGTACAGAAACACTCTTCTCATTCACTCCTGGTAAACATGTAATTTGGCACTATTTGCTAACATAACAGGTGTACTTCATGGTTTCTGTCCAAACTGCTACCCATGGAATGGAGAGACCTCAGTGTCCCATTACCTCCCTGGCTGTAGCACTGAAGCAAGAACCAATACCTTGGCAGGTCAATTACCAACAGCCTTGTGAGAAAAAAATACACTGGGACAATCAGATTCATCACTCAGAAATTTGCAATCAGGACACAGAGAGACTGAGCCAGAAAGGTGTTAAGAGCTAAGCTAGGGACAGAAGTTGCCATTTGGAAGCAAATATAAAGTTAATAGGCAGACGAGGCTTGTCTGCAATGAAGTAGAGGGAGCAGAAGAATAGAAAGGGGCAGAAATCTGAAGCCCAGAGAGAGAAAAATAAAGAGCTTCCACAATTTTGGCCCACTGCCCATTTTCTTGAGCTATGGCCACATTTCATTGGCCTGGGAGCTCTGCACCATTACAATAAATCTTCCTCCACTTGAGCTAGTGGGTGTCTATTCTTTGCTACCAAAAGAGCCTAATCTAGAACAGAAATTGTTAACAAGAGCAGAGTTAAAACCAACAGCCCCTTGGACAAAATGTGGACGGCTGATGCACGCACGGTTGTACATGGAATAGTAGAATCATGGTAGGTAACAGTACTCCCTAGAAAGTTACGTACTGCATGTAAACATTACAAGAAAACTATTTCATTGCTTATCAAACTCAAAGCCCTTTCCAGAGTCCATAGAAGAGACAAAGTGAGGAAACAAAGACTTGTGTCTACATGCCAGCAAGATAACTGGACCAGCAACAGACACCTGACAAGCCCAGCCAAACCAGGTTAATAGGGGAAAAAGTCATCTAGAGGTGCAAACAGACTAAACTGGCTGGTAAGCCAACCATAACATAGAAAGAATGGCCAGCAGTGGCTATATTGGACATTATACAAAATGAGTAAGAAAAGTGGGCTATAAATAAAAGACTGGAGAGTAGATATTCAAAAAGGAATGAATAGAGAGACCAGGCAGGCTGCAAGTGACAAACAGAAAAGCCTCTGGCTTAGAAATTCTGGGTCCCATGAGCCCTGACTGTGCTTTCTTCCTTTGTTTTTGGAGGTCTGGAAACTGCAACGTCTTCCGTGCTTGAGTGCTGAGTTAAGTGAATTTTTGTTCCTCATATTCAAGAGTAAAGACTGGAACAGAGAGTATATAGTAAAAGTATAAAAAGAAAAGGATTTGATGAGGGTGGAGGGAATGGCCCACTTTCAATCCAACAATTCTATATAATAATAAGCTTGCATCAAAATTTAAATATTATATATACATAGCAGCTTTATTTCTAAGTAGGGAGAAGTTTTAACAACCACGATTTTCAAAGATCGGCTAACTAAACCATGATGCATTCATACAGGCAATAGTGTGCAGCCAGTGGAAGCTATAGTAAAGCATACGCATCCCTTTCTTCCTGACCTCATGATCACTGACTCAGAAGCCAAACAGATTCAGATAGCAAGGGATATTTGTATTCAATGACATGAAGAGATGTTCATGATATATTGAGTCAAAAAAAAAAAGGTTACAAAACAATATATACTGTATTTTTATTAAAAGGAGGACTTCTACTTGGGCCAGCCCAGTGGCACAGCAGTTAAGTGCCCAGGTTCTGCTTCAGCAGCCCAGGGTTCACCAGTTCAGATCCCAGGTGTGGACATGGCACTGCTTGGCATGCCACGCTGTGGTAGGTGTCCCACATATAGAGTAGAGGAAGATGGGCACGGATGTGAGCTCAGGGCCAGTCTTCCTCAGCAAAAAGAGGAGGAACGGCAGCAGTTAGCTCAGGGCTGATCTTCAAAAAAAAGGTAGGACTTTTACATATATTTGTCTCTACACATAAAAATGCGACTGTTTGTGTGCTGTCTATAATGTTCTTGTGTTTTTGTGATTCTTGATCCCAATCTAATTTCTTATAACAATAAGAATTCTCCTAAAAAATTAAATACAGATTTTCTTTCAGATTTGGAAACCAAGTCCTGGCTCTTCTGTAGAATCAACAGTACTGTGGTTAAAAAAAGCAAGCAGTTAGGAAGGAAAAAAGAAAGGGTGAAGGAGATGACCTGAGATAAAGCCTGGGGCTTCATGCCAGCAGAAGGCCCTACTGCCCAATAACAGCTACTCTCTAAAATATACTTCACCATAGCCAGGTCATTTGTGTTTCCATTATGCTATTCATTCTAATTCCCCAAGTGCTGACTGTCCTCTATGACCCCCATGTTTAACATTCATTCAAGTCCCAGTTCTTTCAGAAAGCAGTCTCTGACTATTCTAGGCAACAGTGATTTCTCCTCTCCTTGGAAATAGGTATATTGTCAAATTTAGAGATCTACTTAAGAGAATCACTCAAAATCTCTAAGATTGTTGGGACCAGCCTGGTGGCATAGTGGTTAAGTTCACGCACTCTGCTTCTGCAGTGTGGGGTTCATGGGTTCGGGTGCCAGACACGGACCCACACACACACTACTCATCAAGCCATGTTATGGTGGTGTCCTACATACAAAATAGAGGGAGACTGGCACAGATCTTAGCTCAGGGCTGATCTTCCTCACCAAAAAGGGAAGATATTGTTAGTGAAGCACATAGACTAGGCTGGTTCACTCGTCACCCATTCCCAACCACTTCTCCCTTGCCTTTGCAAGCTGGAAAGCTAAATATTCCATCTTTTAGCCTCCTTAAAGCTGAGTGGCCAGTGACATTTTGGCCAAGGTGACACAGGCAAAAGCCCCTGGGGAAGGCTTTTCTTCCTGTTTTGCCCTTCTAGCTGCCTAGAACACAGACATAATGCCTGGAGGTGCAGCAGGAATTTGCAACCAAAAGAACGAAAACAAAATAGAAAGAAAGGAGAAACCTGGATCCTTGCTGACATTGGTGCTATACAACCCCAGTATGCCCACATCCAGACTTCTTGTCATGTGAGAAAAATACACCCCTATTTGTTAAAGTGACCGTACAATAAGTTTTCAGTTCCCTGCAACTGCAGGCATTCCTGATATAGTTAGCACGGAGCTCAGAAGAGTGGTTCTCAGCTATCTTTCCTCCCCAACATATAACAGAGAGGGAACAGTTTCCCTTCATTAACAGTTACTACAGTTGTGATTCTCAACCTGCCAGGCATCAGAATACGGGATGGGAGTAGAGAAGACAGTGGTCCCAAACTCGGGTGATTACCAAAGCAATGTCTCCTAAGCACATGTTCGGGAGGCTGTACAATCTAGCGCCTCCAAAAATGCAACAAGGATTTTTTGTTCTGATGATAAAGAAGCAAAACAACCTTCTACCTAAGTTGCTTCTTTCTTTCAAATTTAATTCTCCCTTAGGTAACTACTAAGAAATTACTTAAGTAATTACTAATAAACCTCTCATAATCATCACTCTATGAAAAAAGCAGGGTTTTAATGCCATAAGAACAAAAAAACAAATTTCTGGTTTGAAGGCATTTATATTTACAGGTGTTCTATTATTGTATTTACCGTGGTTATAAAAACCCTGGTAGTACTCTGGAACTCAATTATGTTCAGATGCCCAGGACAGCTTATTTCACAAAGAAAATCTAGCTTTTTACATTATTAATCATCCTCTTTCAATGCATTTTACAGTTGTTTTTGATAGTTTCCTACTGATATCTTGCATCTGGGAAATATAGGCCATCTTCAAGTAGGCACTTTTCCACAAATTATCCACAGAAAAAACTTATACACAGTTAAAAAAATATCCTCACAGACGCTCTTACTCTATATTAAGCTATAAAATGTGGGTTAAGAAACTTCCCGGCCAGAATCACTAGATATTTGGGAGAAGTAAAGGGAAATAAAAGATCTTTCTTGTATATAACCAATTTAGCTGTTCTCTTTTCAAAATTAATACAAACTATCAGGGGATAAAATAAATGTGAATCAAAGACATATGGAACTAAGAAAATGGCAAACCTCTCTTAATACAAATCACTGCAACTAAACATGCTAGGCCAAGGAAACTGCTCTCGTCTCCATGAACTGCCTGTTTTTAAATGGCAACTCAATTCTAAGACAGAGATATTCTAAGATACTCCAAAATATCTATATCTTCTCGCAACATACAAGAAAATACCTCTAGTAGCAGTCTAGAACATTTAAATCCATCAAAATCTCCAGAAAAAACAAAAAAGCAATCTTCTTAATTAAATAATGCACAAAGGAAAGAAAACATGATAAAAGAAAAGCTCCCCCCAAAACTGACTGCAATATATTTGGCATTTAATTTGTCTTTTCAAGTAGTTCTCACTGAAAACTTGGATACAAATAATCCTTCTTCCAAGCAGGTCTTCCCTTCATTGGTGTGGTTGAGAAAGTTGCTCAACTGTCAATAAAGTCAAGACTTCCATCCAATACCCTGGGGTACAGCCAAGTTCACTCTTCTGAGACCTCAGCAAAAGATCTGACCCTGATCAGGTGCCTACAAAGGTCTGCCAAAAGTGTTAGTGCACAGGCTAGGCCAAACCACACCCAGTACTGGGAAACAACTCAAATCAGTGGGCCCTGTTCATGATTCCTATTCGAAGGATGGCAGATAAAGAATTGTGGGCACTGTTCACTTGAAAAATTAAAGTATGCATTTAGTAGCTACAAAATATCATCAGTGAGGTCTTTTTCTTTTAAATTGCACTAGTAGTTTCTTTGGAGACAAAAAAATCATTGTTTAATTAACTTAGATTTTTAAAGAGAAGTTAAGGTCTGGGCTTACACCTTCCTCAAACAAAAGTTGCCCCCAGAGGAGTTTTTAAAATGTTAGCGATATGTGCAGGTGTACCTGTTAAAACATGGTAGGAATAAATTTAAAATTTCTTCAGCTCAGCTTGACAAATGCATTTTATTATCAGAAACTAAACAAACCCAAGAAAACTTAAGTAACATTACCATACTTGGTGCCTCCAAGTTTAGGTACATTGAAGAACTTCTTATGTGAACTGTCATCTAAAGTTTCAATAAGGTACTCAAAGGTGTTTCCTGAAAAAAAAATTATACTTTCATTAAACACAGCTACAAAGTACCTTATTCAAAGTGAAAATACCTGGAAATCAGCTTTGTCCAATGAAATTTTCTGCAGTGGTGGACACGTTCTATATTTGCACTGGCCAATAAGGCAGCCATTAGCCACATGTGGCTACTGAGCACTTGAAATTTGGCTCTAGTGACTGAGGAAGGGAATTTTAAATTTTATTTAGTTTTAATTAATTTAAATTTAAATAGTCACATGTGGCTAGTGTCTACTGAGTTGGGCAGTACAGTTCTACATGACTCTTGGCAAGTAAAACCTGGTAACATAACTCCTGAAATGTGATAAAAAATACCTGGAAAGGGATAATAATAATAATTTAAATGACATATAGGCATGTTTTGGGAACGCATGTCCTGAAAACTGCATAAGTACAGATAGAAAAATTTAAGAATGCCACAATTATGTTAGGGGGTTGATTTTTTTAAAAAAAAAAATCAAAAAAAGATTTCACAGAGCATTAAACAACGTGGACAAAATCTAAACCATGCCAAAACAAAAAACTTAGGTAAGACCTCAGTAAGTCTTAAGACTGAAGGTAAAAGTGAACAACAAAACATCTGGGTAAATGAGCAGATTCTCCCTAAAAGAAACATGTCTTCCAGGTTTTGCATCAACTGAAAAAAGTCAAAGACCTAGGATTCTCATTTGAATGTGCGCCAGCTACTAACAATTCTTCGGGGAAGTGGGAGGGAGGCAGCCTTGAGGGAAAAGAACCTTCTCTTTTGTGCAGATTCATTGCGGTGGGTTGGAGGACCCTCAAGAGTGTTAGGACCCGGGTCTGAGATGAGATGAGAGCACAGGCCACTTTCAGAATATATAGTGTTTTTCTCTTTTTTGTAGAGGGTTAAGAGAGAGAAGTGGCCGGGGGTTGGGGGGGAAGCCAGCGCTGCAACAAACGGTCCGGGAACAGAACGACTAACGTTTGGCCTTGACCGCCCCCAACTCTGCTTCTAGACGCAGAGAGAGAGGGAGGGGCTCGAGGCCGGACGGCGGAATAAAAAATTAGCTGCGTGAGACTCACGCAAGGAGAGACTGGCCCCTACTCTCATCTTTCAAAAATGAGGGGCGGGGAGGGGAAGATGGTGGGCCTCTCCCCGACCCCAGTGCTACTGAGGGGTGTCGGAAAGCCGCTCTTAGCCAGCAGCCGCCACCAGGCTGAGGTGGGCACGGGTCAAAGCCAGTGACGGAGCGGACTGGCCTGGTGGGGTCCTGCTGAGGGGCGAGGACGGCGAGGCCCGGCTCTCGCAGCCCGGCCGCACAGAGTGCGGCCCGGCGGGCAGGCCCTGAGGGGAGCACGACCTGAGCCCAGAGGGCCCAGGCGCCGGCCGAGCGACTCCAGGCGAGAGAAGCAAGGAACACGGCGCCTGGGCAAGCGCGCGTCTCCAGCTGCCAGATCCCAGTCGGCAGACTGAAACTAACCTGCACTTGGGGCGTCCATCGCCGGAGACCATATTATCCCTGCGGGGAGGGGGCCCGCAGGGGAAGGCGGGGGAGGCCGGGCGGGGAAGAGGGGGAAGAAGGCGGGCGGACTGGCTAGGGAGGAAGGAAGGGAGCAGTCTCGCGCAAACACCGCGAGAGCCGCAAAGCCTTCCCTACATTCGCACTCGCGGGATTTGCCGCCCAACTCTCGCGAGATCTTGGGACAAGGAAACAAAGAAAGAGAAGGGGCAGAACTAGCCGGAAGGTGATTCGTTGCGCAATCGTGATTGTGCCTGCGAGCATGGGTGAAGCGCCAGAGAGGCTGTATTCCTCGTGTCACTAGCGTGGCCCCTTAGCGCTTACTTGTGGTCCCAAGCGTTTTGAGCAGTGTATAGGTTCCTGTGGAGTGTCCGAGTGTGTGAGTGTTGAGGGGAGGGCGTCGGTATCCGAACTTCTAGGAAAAATAGCTTAAAGAGAACCGCTTTACCCTTATACAGTCCTAGGGTAATCTGTCATGTGTAGCCTACACACGTATTCTCAGGAGACGGTGGCGGGACTGATCTGGCACATAGGAGCCTCTCAACTAATTCTCGAATGAATTACACTCCTGGAGCTTCAATCTCGCCCTCTTTATTGACTCCTTGTGAGTAGCAGATAATCATGCTTAAGTGTCTCCATCCCTCCGCCTCAGCTCCTGCAGTCCCTGCGTTCTCTACAGCCTTGTCTCCATTTGGCAGCCAACTTTCCAGAGAGTTGCTTGTGCTCGCCCTTCTCCCACTCCTTATCCCTCTCCAGTCTGGCCTCTGGTCAAGGTCAGCCATAACTTCACTTGCTAATCTCTCGTTTCTCAATCCTTACACTACTTGTTCTCTCCTCTTGTTGAAAAATACTCTTCTATCAACTTTTGTGACCTCAGTCTCTACTTGTTTTTTTCCTACCTACTCCTAAGGGTGCTCCATCTCAGTTTCCTCTACAGGCCCCTCTCTCTCCCTGTCCAGTCGTTGAATGCACCTTCTCTCACTTCATTTCCCTGGCCTATCTCACCTTCTCCTTTGGCTTCAGTTATTAGTTATATGCTGATGCTTCTCAGTCTACCTGTAACCCAAATCCATCTCCTAAAACCAGAGGTGTATATCCTAGTACCTTTTGGACACCTCCACATCTCACAGGCACCTCGGACTCAAAATCTCCAAAACCGGAGTCATTTTCCCCTTAAAACCACTGTTCCTTTTGTATTGCCTGTATCAGTGAGTAGCACCACCATCCTCCAAAATGCCCAAGCCAGAAACCACCACGTCATCCTTCACTTCTTCACCCTCTTCCTTTAATCATTGACTCAAGCCCTGATAATGCAAATTTCCTCTTTATTCACCTTTCTAACCATTCCACCTGCCACCACCTGGGTCTAGATTTGAACATTCCTGCCTAGGTGACTGTGACAGTCTTCTCAAAAAGACCCTGGGACATGAGTACTATCATAGTCTCCATTTTCATGGTGATGAACTGAAACTCAGAGGGGTAAAGAATTTACCCAACATTACCCAGCTACCAAATGACAGACTCAGAATTTAAACTCAGTTCAAATGGATGCACAAGCCCTCATGTTTAACTTAGTCCTTCATGATCTGTATCTCGTATCCATTCATACCCTTTTGTAGGGAACTTCCTTTAGGCAGAGTTGCCTCTCTGTCACTCTGTAGCATCTCACTTGCTGTTCTCTGTTCTTGGAACACTGCTGTGCTCTGTCCAACTAACCCTTACTCAATCTTCAGGCCTTAGTCAGGATATTATTTCCTACAGGAAATATTTGTTGACTACCCTGCCACCCCCAGTCTGGGGGGGTTCCCTATCATTTTATATTTCAATTAAAGCACTTTATTAGACTTGATTGTAATTGCCCATTTACTGTATTTTCTGGATCTGTCAGATGCTTTTAGCCACATGCAAGAGAATATCCAACTAACAGTGGCTTAAACAATACAGACCTGTAATTATTTCACATGACAAAGTCCACAGTAGGCAGTTCCAGGGTTGTTGTGACGGATCAGTCACATCCAAAAAACTTGAGGTGCTGGCAGGAAAGGTAGGCCAGAGGGGCCTCACGTTGTAGTTTCCCAAAGGACGTTGCCAGGGTGCCAGGAGGATATTTGGGGAGAGAGAGAGGAAGAGTGCAGGGATCTGAAAGGAATTTTGGGATGATGTGGAAACTGTACTCCATTTAATGTAGAGATTTCATAAACTCTTTAAAATGTCAGAGCAAGAAGCAAACATGAGAAACCATCTAGTTTGAGGGCTTTCTATTTGAGCATGGGTCTTGCTTAGATCCCACACTGAGTTGTCCCAGTGAGAGATAGAGCAGGAATTGGAAACCAGATTCTGGGCCCCCAGTCCCACATCCCTTCTGGGAATACTGGGCAGTTGCCTCATGGGCAGTATACGCTGAACCCCCTTAGAACATCCCTTGGTTCTCAGTTCTCTGAGGGCTCCTCCAGGCTGTTCTGCAGGCAGAGCCATGGTTTGTGCTCAGGAAAATAAACAGTGAAGTTTGGGAGATATGGTTTGGGTGCGATTAGGCATGTAGCCTCTGGGTGGCAGTAGCGTGAGGCAGTGTCCCTTGGAGTGATATAAAGAGAGACATTAAGGACTGAGTGTCTGGCCTTAGCACCAGTGGTTAATGAAACACTAAGGGAACAATAAGGGAATAAAGTTCCCAATTGTACCCTCTAACGTGGTAATAAAAACTGATATTTTTTTTATACTCAAGACACCCAAAGAGCTCTTTCAAAGCAGCCATCATGTTAGGCTTGATATCTATTCCAAATGAGTTTGCCCCGACTGAAAACATTGCAGCAATTCTTCTTTCAGAATGGCCGTTGGAACCTGAGGCTGGACTAGAAGGGTGAGGCTTGAAGGTGAGCTCTTGCTTTGGGGGCTGTCCATCTAAAAGCTCATAATGTTAAAATCTGACCTTCTCTCCCCAAATCCCAGGTACCTTGAGCCTTACTCCTACACACGTCTGCTCTTTCCCCACTGGTAGGATACATCAGCCTGGTCTGACTACCACTGGACTATTGCTTCCTTTGGCTTCCTGGTTGGTCTCAGCCCAACAACCAGAGAGATTCTGTCAAAATGGAAGCCAGCTCACGTCATCCTCTGCTCAGAACTCCACACTGGCTCTCATCTCACTCGGAGTAAAATCCAAAATCCTTACTGTGGCCTCCAAGGCCCTCCATGGTCTGCCCCCTTCTCTCTGACCTCATCTCCTGTACCCCACCTTGCTCTCTCGGCATTAGCCTCACTGGTCCTTTGCTGTTCCTTGAACACCAAGCACAATTCATTCTCCAGACCTTTGCACTTGCCGTTCCCTCTGCCTGGAATGCTTCTCCCAGATATCCATGTGGCTTGCTTCTTCACTTTCTCTGGGTGTCTGCTCCAATTCAACCTACTGGGTGAGGCATTCCCTGATCATCCAATATATATGGCAAACCTCAGTGCTCCTTACCTGCATTACTCTGCTTTATTCCTTTTCATAGCACTTATCATGATCCAACTTGCTGTACTTTTAACTCACTGTTTCTTGTCTATCTCCTTCTAGAATGTAGGCTCCATAAGGGCAGGGCCTCAATTGTTTTGTTCACTGCTGAATCCACAGTCCCTAGAATTGGCACGTGATAGGTGTTCAATAAATATTTATTGAATGGATGCATGAATCAAGTCATCCCACAGGCAAACTCAAAGAGAGTACTTAACTTAGGTCTCTGAACCTAGAGTGGAGAACATCAGAGGCAGGGACCTCTACTGAACTCTGGTCGAATTCACCTCTGTGATTTTAGTTAACTGAGTATTTAAAATTTCAAATTGGAAAGGAATTTCCTGGTTGAGGGTGTGCCTACTGTGTTGGCAACAATGATGGTGGAAAATTGTTCACTAATGGTAGAAAATTGTTTAGAAGCAGAAGCCAGACTAGCTGAAGTTCCTCAAATCCCTGTAGCAGAGAACCCCATGGTTCTAGGGAAGACGTCTCATTCCTTGGCCAGATGTCACAAAAGCTCACAGTCTCTCTTAGTTTTAAGACCTGGAATACCTTTGTGTGTTGTTAAAGCAAGGAGCTTTATCTTAAAAATGTAGTGACTTTGTCCTGACTTTCAAAAAGAACTCTAGGGGATCAACAGAGTCTTAAATGGAAGGAATTGAAGTTTGTCTCCCAGTTCTCTGAGTTCAGAGAAAGCTGCATCCTTCTCCTATGTGCCCATTTCCATGCTCTTGCCACCGCCTCATCTGTGCCTAGATTCCCTCTAGCCTGGGTTCCTGCCTGGCCTCCTAACTGGTGTCCACCTGCACCCCACTGACCAGCTGGGCTTCCATAGGCATCAATTTTGATTACAGGACTGGCCCGGTAGTGCAGTGGTTAAGTTTGCATCGCACATTCCGCTTCAGCGGCCCAGGGTTTGCCAGTTCGGATCCGGGGTGCGGACATGGCACCACTTGGCAAGCCATGCTGTGGTAGGTGTCCCACATATAAAGTAGAGGAAGATGGGCATGGATGTGAGCTCAGGGCCAGTCTTCCTCAGCAAAAAGAGGAGGATTGACAGCAGTTAGCTCAGGGCTAATCTTCCTCAAAAAAAAAAAAAAGAAATTTTGATTACAGTAACTTTTCTGCTCAAAACCCCTAGTCCCTGCACAAAGGCCAAAGTCCAAATTCTCTAGCCTGATAGTTGAGCCCTCTGGTATCTGGCTCTGGACACCTGTTTCCCTTCTTGTCAATGTCTCACCTTCCTGGATCTTCCTGGTCATCTACCAGTTACTGAGCTTCCCCGCCTCAGCATTTCTGCTCCTGCTCTTCTACCCCTATCTCCCACTCGTCTCCCATGCCAGAATACGACCCACCTTCCCTGGCTGTGCACACCTACCAGCACCCTTGTTTTCCCTGAAGTTTTCCCAGTCTTCCACACCTCAGGGTGATCACTTCTCTCTCAGCATAGATGACATCAATATCTGAGCTGGTCCTGACAGATCTGCTGCACACCGTGGAAGGACCCTTTAAGACAGGGCAGGCTGAGCAGAAGGATAGTTGGGTTGGAAGGGTTTAGCAGGGTTACTGGGGAACACCTCAGCACAACTGCTTCACCCTGGCCTCATCTCTGGAGCCCCTCCCACAACCTGCTCGCATTTGACCTTTTGGAGCCTCACCCGGCACATTCCCCCTGCTCCTGGTGTCAAGGACCATGCCCTGTTCTGCCTCTGGCTTTGGCTTTGCCTGCCCAGCACCTTCATCTCTCCCCTCAGTTTAGCTTAACCTTTCACAATGTGAGCCTCTGTCTCCCAGCACTGGGTGTGTCTATAGTGTTGAACATTTTCTATTTTCGTACAACACAGCCCTCAGACACAAGCCCACTACTATCTCTGGTGCTCAACTGTCCCAAATAGGGGGGAAAACTGGCTGTATTGATCTTATTGAAAGACAATGCTATCATGCAATGTATAGGCAACCTTAGGAATTTTCAGAGGTAATTTTGACTAAATAGGATTTTTACTTTAGGTGCTGACTTTAGAAGCCAGCCTTGTGTAAGCTGTGAGTCTGCTGTGTATAGTTTGTGAGATCATTAGGGATTTGGACTCTGTTTAGACAAACAGCTGCTCTGTATAGGTAGAGACCTTTGCAAACTATCTCGTGAGTCCTAGGGTGTCTTCTTCTCTAAAGGGTGAGCCCACCATTAAGCCTTCAAGTCACAGATCTGCGCACTGGGAGGGAGCTGGGGGCTGGTTCCAGGATGCAATAGTCTTCTTATCCTGTTATGTCAGAGGAAGCAACTGAAGCCCAGAGAGAGAAGAGGGTAGGTGAAACCCTTTTCCCAGTGAATTCTGCAGGAGAACTCTTTCCTTTGAGCCCCACTCATCACCCTTGGAAAGAATAAGAAAGAACACAGGATTGGGAGAGCTCATGTTCACTGCGGGAACCATCAAACTGCCCTAAATTGAAGGATTTCTTCAGTTCGGCCCCAAATCATACATCTTAGGAACAGTTTCAAGCCAGCATGTGCCCCTGCAACAGGTCCTAATGGGCCTCCCCTCTGCTGCTTTTTTTTTAAAATTTTTTTAATTTTAAAAATTGGCACCTGAGCTAACATCTGTTGCCAATTTTCTTTTTCACTTCTTCTCCCCAAAGCCTCCCAGTAGATAGTTGTATATACTGGTTGTAGGTCCTTCTAATTGAGCTATGTGGGACGCAGCCTCAGCATAGCTTGATGAGTGGTGCTAGGTCCACGCCCAGGATTTGAACCTGGCGAAACGCTGGGCCGCCAAAGTGGAGCACACAAACTTAACCACTCAGCCATGGGGCCAGCCCCTCCCCTCTGCTTAATGAATCAACACCAAGTTTATAGAAGGGACTAAATTTTCCCAGTAACTCTGTGTTAGATATAGCTTATACTGGGGCATCTGCCTGAAAGACTGCCAACAAATGAATGGGCCTAAAGATGTTTGCAGGCTTATGCGGCAACTCAAGGGTTAAGTTTCCGTGGAGAATTCTGAGAATCCTTACATTCTCTTACTCTTTTAGTAAACATTACCTTTATGTTGCACAAAAATTTAACTATTCTTTTTTTCTTTTGGTGAGGAAGATTTGTCCTGAGCTAACATCGGTGCCAGTCTTCCTCTATTTTGTATGTGAGATGCCTGCACAGCATGGCCGATGAGTAGAGTAGGTCCATGCCTGGGATCTGAATCCGTGAACTCTGGGTCGCTGAAGCAGAGCGTGCAGAACTTAACCACTTGGCCACGGGGCTGGCCCAAAATATAACAGTTTGTCACCTGAGTGCCACAGAGTTGGGGATAATAGGACTAACATTTATTGAGCACTTACTATGTGCCAGGCACTTTTGATATTTACTTCTTTATAAAAACCCATTGAATAGGCATTATGATTACCTACTTTGCTCAAGAGGAAACTGAAGCTCAGAGAGAGTAAGTGACTTTCCCAAGGCCACACAGATAGTACATGGCAGAGTCAGGATTTGAACCCAGGTCAGCCTACTCAGAGGAAAGGAGTTTTCCAAATCCCATAGTGTCTTCCCTTCGTAGAAATATAATGGATCCCTGAACACTGAATATATATGGTCTAGACTTCCAACAAATGCAGGAATTCCTTCCCCAGATTCGATCAGTTGGGAGAAAGTGAGGCAGGTAGACAGGGTACTGAGCCAGGTGTTTGTAACTTGGACAACCCAAGTTCATCTGTGTCCAAAGGCTGAACTAGGCTACTCTCTTAAGATCTTTCCTAGCCTAAAGTCAGTGGTTCTGTAGTCAATACTATGAACTGGCCCACGTGATACCTTTCTGAACTGCAGGGACTGGAATACTGATGACTACATTTTCAAGACTCCTTTGCAGGTTGGGATGTGGTTTTGATTTATATTCTGCTGGTCCAGTGCACTCATGCGAGACTGATTCAGAACTGAATTTTGTGGAGAAAGACGGGGGGCATGGGTATTTGTTTTGCTGGTACAAAATGGGATAGAAGTGGCATAATTCTGGACTAAGCCAGTGAAGACAGCCTCCTGATTATCGCATAATAGCTCCCTTGATTAGCCCTGAGCTAACATCTGCCACCAATCCTCCTCTTTTTGCTGAGGAAGACTGGCCCTGAGCTAACATCCGTGCCCATCTTCCTCTAATTTATATGTGGGATGCCTGCCAAAGCATGGCTTGCCAAGTGGTGCCATGTCCGCACCCAGGATCCGAACCAGCAAACCCCGGGCCGCCGAAGCGGAATGTGCAAACTTAAGCACTGCGCAACTGGGCCGGCCCTGCAGTGTAATTTTGCGAACCATTCCCATAAGCTCAGCCTAGACAGAGTCCCAGTGATTTGTTAGGTTCTCTATACCTCTCTGTATCAACCAGGAATCTATTGCAGAGGACAGAATCCATTCTAGTTCATTTAAGTAGAAAATAATTCTCTATGGAGTATGAAAGTGCTTATAGAGTTGATGGGAGAGTTGAAGACACCAACTCTAGGTTGAAGTTGCATAAATGACTCCCACCAGAGTCCCCAAGGGAGCTGCTACCTTGTCTGTGATCAGGTCACCACTGATTCCAGTACTGCACTGGTGGTGCTACAATCCAAAAGCCTCTGCAATTACAAACTGTCACAATCAGGATGCCACCATGGTCAGAGACAATGACCACTGCTGCAGCTCCAGAGTCACACGGTGCCTGCTACATTCTATGTCAGTGCATGCCTCATGCTCTGCTTCTTAATACTTGTAAGGCCAGTGATTGGACACTGGAATTTCTGCAAGCGCCACTGAAAAATCAGCAGACCCAGCAGAAGTGTGGCTTCCATCTCACTTCAACCTTCCATGCAAGCCCATCTGAACCCTGCTACAAGGGGGTCTGAAAAACATAGACTTCAGCTTTCTAGACTCAGAAGTTGAGGAAGGCATTACAAGAAGGAGGGTAGAATCAATGCTATGCACCAGTCCACCATTATAAACTCATTTTATTACCAAACTGAGGTGGGTTTGCCTCTGGGAGAGTTAAATTAGAATCTCCACCAGAAGTAGTTGTCTCATAAAGTAAGGCATATTTGCAGCAAATAGGAGACCATGCAGAATCATTTCCAAAGTCATGGCATCCTGAGCAAAAGGAAGCAGGACCTTTTATTTCAGATGGTAAGTGAATATTCAAAAAGGAGAGGAGGGTATTCACTTGCACAGGCTCAGTTGGAAAACATGCTTCCACATACACTGCAGGTTACGGTAATAAGGCCCAAGCTCCTCCTGGAGAGATCTCAGCATTAAAAATAAGGCAAAGATCATAGGTGTAGCTCTCTGGTGAGGCTTGGTCTGGTTCAGGGTGGTTGGTGATTGCATTTCCTTAAGATAACAAAAGGGAAAAATCAATTTGGAAAAACCGTTAATGCTTCCAAACCCACCCTTGAGTTCCTCAGGGCAACGAGTCCATGACAATTTCTGTTAAAACTAACTGGAGTAGATTCAGATGTCTACAAACCGAGAGCCCTGATCAACGCAGCTTCTGTCGCCGGTGACAGGGAACTCACTACCTCCAGAAGATACCTGTTCAATATGCAACAGTCTGACTGTGAAAGTTTTCTTCTCCATTGAACTGAAACCTGTGTTCCTCTTGTTCTCACCAGTCCCAGCTTTGCTTTCTGGGACCAAACAGAATGAGTCAGTGCCTGTGTCCATTTAATTGACCTTCAGAGATTTAAGGAGTGATGATAATGTTCCCAAAATTGTGCTCAGCAGCACTGAAAACCCCGGCTTTCAAGTGAAAAACTGTTGAGGAGAGCCAAGCACCAAAGTAAAGGTGGAGAAGGGCTGAGATTAAAGAGAAGTCAGGGGCAACCATCGTCGTCTCCCGCTGAGAGAAGACTATATTCATGATGTCTTAGCAAAGGCAGAAACCACTGCCATTTGGCAACTCCCAGGCTACTGAGAGGCTGTAGAAACCAATTAATTCAAAATGTATTATATACAGTATGCTAAATTGGTCACCAGAGGGAGTCTAGATATAATAGGATCTTTGGCTAGAACCATCATTATAACAGTTTGTATTTAGAGAGCTTTTTCTTTCCTCTTTCTTTCATCCAAAGTGCTCCAAGCACCTTGCCACCACTGGTCTCATTAATGAACAAGTGCCTCAGTGAGCTAGGCAGGCGGCCAGTCTAATTATTGCACTTTTTAAAGAAGGGCACCTAGAGGTCAAATGACTTTTTTTCACATCATGCTAATTAAAACCTTCTGTAGCTGTTATTTGCATGTTCATGGGCCCCTTAAAAGCTTTGTCAGTGATTTAAAAAGCCCAATTCACTCAACGACTGCTTTGACACTCCATTAAGGAGTCAAAAATGAAAAGACACAGTTTCTCCCTCATTTTGGTTATGTATGAATGTCAAAGAATTTGGCAAAATAAATTAACTGCCTCTGGCGCCAAAATTTATTTGTTCATAATACTTCTTGGTTTCCTACATTGAGTAGCTATTATGGGCTATACAGAGGCTGAGAACTTGACCCCCAAGAAACAAACAGTCTGGCTAGGAAGGGCTGTATGTGTGGGCCAGAGGAAGATAAAGCCATTTCTGGCTGGGTGATGTGGAAAAGCTTTGCAGAGATGGCAAAGGACAGGAAAAGCAAAACGCAACAAAACAGTGGGCATTCATTCCTTATGGTGGGAGCATCTGGAGGACTGCCCAAGAGTTCAGGATGCCCTGGTCCTTGATGTGGCTCTTGCGTCCCAGACTTCCCACAGATTCTAGTGCACCCCAATATCTTTCCAGTAAATTCTATTTTGGCTTAAGCTAGCGTGAGTCCCTGGCTGATAGTACTTTCTGGGCAGAAGCAGTGAGTGAATAAAGTCCTAGAGAAAGGAAAGACCAGGCCTTTCAGCTGGTGATGGAGCAGGAGATTTGCAATGACAAAGTTTGCACCTCTAAATCTTTTTATACTAGATCCTTGCCCAGATGGTTACAAGTACCAAACACACATTTAAAAAATGTACTGCTGTTATGTGAAATGTTGCCATAGGAGGAAGCCGGGTGAAGGGTACAAAGCACCTCTCTGTATTATTTTTGCAACTTTCTGTGAGTCTATAATTGTTTTAAAGTTTTTTTAAAAAAAAAGCACATTGGTGTTGACATGACTAGTGGAGACAGTGTCTGAATTCCCACCTCCTCTCCTAAAGTGTGTGGCTGGGGGAAGTTCCACAGTCAGGGAAAAGAAGAAGCCAACACCAGAGGTGTAAGCTAAACCAGACTGTACTGGGGAGCTGGCTGGGGGCCACGTCAGGAAGTGGGGGAAATCCAGGAGCCTAAGGCAAGAATCAAGTCAATTCAGTGTACCAGGCATTCAGAACCAGCAAGTGAGGACAGAAGGAGGGAAGGAGAGAGGGAGGAGAGGAGGGCGGGGCAGCTGGGCAGAACAGGTTGGAGATCCAGGGGAAGAGTGAGTAATTGCATCCTGGGTCCACTACTGTCTGAAATTTGCTCTTACAAGCTGCTGGGGTGTGATGTAGAGGTGTATTGGCTTCAACTAAAAAGGGCCAGGGAAGAGGGGAAGGGACAAAGAAGGGGAGAGTGATAAACAGATAAATGGGAGAAGAGAAAACCTTTGCTGCTTGCAAGCCACACACTAGACACTGAGCCAGGTGTCTCCTATAGATTTCATTCAATCCTCACATCAGCTTTCCAGGGTAGGTGGTATCATCTTCAGTAAACAGAGGGGGAAAGAAGCTCAAAGAAGCAACATGACTTGTATTGGACCAAACAGCTAGTAGATGGATGAGTTGGGATGAATGTGCAGGTCTGGTGGTCTGCTCCAAGCCCTACCCTGGAGTGCCCTTGTTGCCAGGAGCTGCTCCCCATAGCCTTGCCGGCACCCCCTGCTGCCTCCCCAGTCTAGAGGTACAGAGCTGTTTCCCCTTAAGGTGCTAAAAATGCCCCTCACGTCACCTTATCCACACCCCCCAACCTGTTCTCAGTGAAGCTGCCTCTGCCCACTTAGCCCTTCAGGGGGCCTGGCATGTTTTATATGACAGGATCCTGCCCTCTTTCCTGGCTTCCTGGACGCAGGGTGGTTGCTGCACTGGAGGGCTGCCAGTCGACTGGTGCATCGCGGGACCCAATGTCATCTCCATTACTACTTTTCATGAATCTTGCCAACTTGCCCTCCACAGAGGTTGCACCACAGGATGCTCTCACTTCCCCACACCAGTCAATACCCATCTGTTACTGGGATTTTTTATCTTTACCAATTTCATGGCAGTTTTTTAAAAGCCAGCTTTACTGAGGTATAATTTATACATGATACCCAGGGTAACTTTGATTCACACTTCCCTCTCTAACAAGTGAGGTTCCACATCTCTTCATATGCTTAAATGATGGGAAGATTTAACATCCCTCAGGTAGAAAGAGGCCTCCCCTGTGTTCTCCATTTGTGCAAGGCAATAATACTCCCTCTCTACCCCCATTAAAGCCCCAGCAGTTATCGCTTGGGTCTTTACTGTTTTTAAGCCCAAGACTGCATGAGCCTCATGTGCATTATCCTGTTTGATGCTCACAGTTCTACGAGGTTGTTGTTATTGTCTCCATTCCAGAGATGAGGAAGTAGAGGACAAACAGTGAGCCAGTGGCAATGCTGGGTTCAAATCCAGGTTGGTTTGAGTCCATAGCTCATAATCTTCTGACTCCCTCCCTCACTTAATTGGACTTGGAGTCAGACCACCAAGACTTGCATCCCAGGTATGCCATCACTTGCTGTGAGACACTGAGAAAATGCCTTTCCCTCTCCAGGCCTCCGTGCAATGAGTAGTTGGAGTTGCCAGCTTCCATGGCCTGAGTGGGAGAATGGGGCAGGAAATAATCCAAGACTGTCTAATCCCAATCTTTTCATTTCTCATCAGAGTGAGTGAGTAGCAAAGCAGAGGAAAAGCAAAATTCCTGCTCCTGCAATGCAAACAGTAGCACTTCTTGATGTATTCAGTCCTGAACCCTGGGGAAAGGTGGGCGAGAAGGGAGAGGTCCATATTTCAAGCATTTATCCAACACATGGGAGGCAGCCCAGCCTTATCAGAGGGTTTCCTTGTCCCCGAGACACATTACACAGGCAGGTGGAAGTAGTTATCCTTGTTGAGAGAAATAGGGCACAGGAACTTGCTCAGAGGCCCTGAAAGATGATGAGAATGAAAACCAGATTCCACAGGGTTATGTGAGAGTAGCCATTTAGTTTTAGAACCTGGGGCAGCAGGCAGTGGGAGGTGGGGCAGCAGGCGGTGGGGGGTGGGGGTGGGGCACACATTTTACAGGAGTGGAGAATGAGGCATAGGCAGTCATGTGTCTTGCTCAAGGTCACACAAGCTTCAAGACTTGAACATGAGTTTCTTGATTCCTGGTGCAATGCTCACTATCTCCTCATGACCCCCGCAACCAGCTAATCTGCTTTTCCCACCAACCCACATGGCAGGGAGACTTGGGAAGGCCCATACTGCTGGAGAGGAGACAGCAGGTTGGACTTAAGTCTTTTTTTTTTTTTTTTTTTTTGAGGAAGATTAGCCCTGAGCTAACTGCTGCCAATCCTCCTCTTTTCACTGAGGAAGGCTGGCCCTGAGCTAACATCCGTGCCCATCTTCCTCTACTTTATATGTGGGACGCCTACCACAGTATGGCGTGCCAAGCAGTGCCATGTCCGCACCCAGGATCCAAACCAGCGAACCCCGGGGCTGCCGAGAAGCAGAAAGTGCGAACTTAACCACTGCGCCACCGGGCCGGCCCCTGGAGTTAAGTCTTGGTGATGCCAATAGGATACATCTGCTGGGCTTCATAATTAGGCTTTTATTATTTACACATTAGTAATGCCATTACGTACATTACCTTTGGATGCTTGGCTAAAATGACTCTGTGTTTTGCTCCATAATTTGCTGAAATATGCAGAGACAGAACTTTACTATAAAGGGGATAAAAAGAAAATTCCAAATATGTGGTTCAGCTCAGGAACACCTGATTTTTACCCAAAGCTTGTAAAACATCTCCATCCTTTTATGGCCTTTTCAGCTGTCACAGCACATGAATTTTGTTTCCTTGGGGAAGCTTGGAGACAAGCAGCCTCTCAAATGTTGCACTCTGTGCTGATGACAGTGCTGGCTGTGTTCTCTCATTGCACTGAGGGGGTGAGCCGTGCTGGGGAATGGGGGAGGTGCTGAGAAATGGGGGAGGCATGGGGAAGACCAGCCCTCATGTTGCTGAACATTGGCTCAGCCACTTCCTGTCATTACTCTCCATGCCTTAGGTTGCCAACCTCTGGAAAAAAGGACACAGGCTTTGGCTGTAGTTCTGAACCAGGATACAAAGGTTGAGCCTTAAGGCTTTGGAGTCCAAATAAACTGGGTTTGAGAGCTAGCTCTGCTTATCAGCTGGTGACTTGGGGCAAGTCACTTCACTTCTGAGTCTTGGTTTTTTCATTAGCAGAATATAAACAATGAGTACATATATTATAGGGCTGTTGAGAAGATTAAATGAGATAACATATATAGTCAAATTAGCACAGTATAAGGACTCTGTAAATGATAGTGAGTATGATTATTACACGTTTCATCAAATCTATGATGTCATCAGTTGTAAGGGGCATCATTATTTTACATATGACTAAAAAACAGAAGAAATATTGCCAATTAAACTATGACACAGGACTTTCTTATCATGTAGAATTTTTATCTTATAAAAAATCTCAGATTTAGATAGACATCAGTGTTTGATAATATATAAAAAGGAAAATGTAAGCAAAATGAATTTACTTCGGAAGAGTGCCACTCTTCTGAGTCACTTTTTGATTCAGCATCACTAATGACCATATTTTCATATAATATTGTCCTCTGAGCAATTAACATCGTGAGTGATACACCATTTCATTCTTTCTTTTTTTCTTTGAGGAAGCTTAGCCCTGAGCTAACATCTGCTGCCAATCCTCCTCTTTTTGCTGAGGAAGACTGGCCCTGAGCTAACATCCGTGCCCATCTTCCTCTACTTTATATGTGGGACGCCTGCCACAGCACGGCTTACCAAGCACTGCCGTGTCTGCACCCGGGATCCCAACCAGCGAACCCCGGGCGGCCGAAGTGGAACATGCACACTTAACTGCTGCGCCACCAGGCCGGTATCTTTTTTTTTTAAGTGTACTTTTTGGTGAGGAAGATTGACCCTGAGCTAACATCTGTTGCCAGCCTTCCTCTTCTGTTTTTTTCTCCCCAAAGCCCCAGTACATAGCTGCATATCCTAGTTGTAGGTCATTCTAGTTCTTCTATGTGGGATGCCACCATAGCATGGCTTGATGAGCGGTGAATAGGTCCACACCTAGGATCCAAAGCAGCAAACCCTGGGCTGCCAAAGTGGAGCACGCAAACTTAACCACTCAGCCACAGGGCTGGCCTCGTGCACTATTTCTTAAAATGGGTTCTTCTCTACTGTCTCCAGAATTTCCTTCCAAGCCACTGATCCCCATCTCCAAAGTTTTATGCACATGTGAGGACAGTGACAGCTGTCCATGCTGACCAGCCAACCATGATTGTGAGATGTGTCCTGAGTTCAGTGATGTCAAAGTGTGGAAAAAGTGTGCATTTTAGAATCCATAACACATGGTATTACCAATGTGTTACAGTCAACTGTAAAGTGTATTGTGAGATATTTGTAACTAGTAATAATTAAATTTTTGAAGTTTGTGGGTGGATTCCTTAAAATATCAGGGTTTTCAATGTTACTCTTCTTCATGGCAAAGTTACTACTGCTTTTATTAGTATTACACTTACATAACATTCTCTAAGTGCCATTCACTGACGTAAATTATTAACACATTTAATCCTCACAACAACCATATGGGGTAGATATGATACTCATTTTACAGATGAGGAAGCTGGAGCAGAGAGAGGCAAAGTAACTTGCTGAGGTTCCTAGTCACAGAGCTAGTCTATTTCTAGAGTCTTTGTTCTTAACCACTACACCAGGGTTTCTCAACTTTGGCACTATTGACATTGGGACAGATGGATCTTTATTGTATATGGACTGTCCTGTGCATGGTAGGATGTTTAGCAGCATCCCTGGCCTCTACCCTCTAGATACTATCCTCCCACATACCCAGGTGTAACAACCAAAAATGTGTCTAGACATTACTAAAGGTCCCCAGAGGGGCAAAATCATCCCAGTGGAGAACCACTACATTACACCTGGCCCCTTTGGGCAGCCAGCCAGGAAGCCAGATCCCAGGGCCTGCTCCTGAGTGTGTCAGTCAAGTCCTGAAATGATGGGAGAGCCCAAGATTCTGGGCATGTGGCCAGTCAGCCTCAGGTAGAACTGTGTAGGCCTGCAGAGGGTCAGTTGCTGTTCCTTGCCTGAGGCAGAGAAAGTGGTCAAGGGTTCAGAAGACAAATGAAGTCAACATGATCAAGAGATGTATTAGATGGAACTGACATGATAGCCTTACAGAGAAAGTAAAGTGCCCTTCGTCCTTCAGACACATCCCATTCCTTTTTCACCCTTCTCAGGGACAACCATTATCATGAATGTAGTATAATCTTTTCAGTCTGTTTTTTATGCTTTTACATTTATTAATTTAGTACATCTATCATAAATCTGTAGTGCTGATTTTTCTATTTGAAAATTTATGTAAAAAGGATTTTAATTTTGTACCATATAGCAATCTTCTGATTTTACTCAATCTATTTTTGAGATCTATCCATCATGATAAATATAGCTTTAATTCATTCCTTTTAACCACTGTGAAGTATTCCGTTATATGACTGTACCATATTTTACTTAGCCCTTCTCCCATTGGTGGCTATTTGAGTTGTTTCCAGTTTTGCATGATTACCAACATTCTGTAGTGAGTATCGTTGGAGATGTTTCCTATGTACACACTGAACTCCTCTTGGGCACATACTTACAGATGGAATTGCAGGCTTATAGGAAATGTAATTGAAATTACATGTTCCATTTCATCAGATGCTGCCAAATTGTTCTCTATTGGGTCTATGTCAATTTATGTTCTCACTAGCAATGTATAAATGCTAGACTTTTCCACATCCTTACCAATACTTGATACTGCCATTTAAAAAAATTTTGCTGATCTGAGGGAGTCTATTCTCATTGGGGGTGCATCAAGCATGTGAATAAACATCATCCATCATGTGTGTCTCAGAGGGGAATAGGTTGAGAGTCACTCAGTCTTTGTGAGGACAGTCCTGTTTGACCACAAACATCATAGTGAGGTTTAAATGCTGCTGAATTGCTTCATAATTCCTTGTGGTAATTCACCTTAGCCAGTGAAACACAGACTGCTCTTAAAACAAAGGACTCGTCAAATTAACTACTGCGATGAAAGAACTTCCTGGTGGACTTTGTAAATGTGGTCTGAAGTCTGGCCAGTGGGTCTCTGTGGATGCGCCTTGGCCATGGAATAAGATTGAACCTGGAGGTCCATCCTCCATTCCAGAAAGCTCTGCAGGTGTGAAATGAGGGGCCTTTAGCAGTAGCTCTGGTACTTCCCCCACATCCCACCCCCATTACTTGACCAAGATTGGTAGGGCAGATGGTTGATGGTCTGCATCTCAGCCCACCACGGGAGAAGCCAGGGTTGGCCCAGCAAGTCTGTTTCAGGAAGTCAGGTCTTCCTGTTTTGTAGGCTGTCTGTGCTGAAAACACCTCCTCCTGCCCCAAGACTTTCAGACCTTCCTGGTTCACCTGCTCCCTCCCAGTCATGTGCCTCCTCCCCTCCAGAGTCACAGTCTTTAGAGCATTAAAAAAACACAGCAGGAAGCCAAGGAATCAGATCTGGATTCCACTTCTGCCCATTACTGAGTGGCCGGGGGACCATGTCTGTACAGTGGGGAGGATCCCTTCCCTTGGGACCTCTTGGGGCTAGTGTGAGGAGCAGCACACACCAGGACTTGGAACACTATCAAGTGCCATAGGTGACAGGTTAAGTGGGGGGCAGTGTGGTTTAGTGGAGGAGGCTCCAGTTTGGCCTTTCAGTGGTCTAGCCTCCACCACTTAACCAGCTAAGTAACTTCAGGAAATCTCTCTCTGGGCCTCAGTTTCCCCATCTATGAAATTAGAGCATTGGACTAAATCAGCACTTCCAAAACTGTATTCCAAAGAGTGCTCAATATGCTCTGTGAAAAAGGGGTTCCACTGTCTATTAAGTCTGCGAAATAGTGAATGCAATAACTACCCTGGAGATCACATTGAAAGGTAGCATTTAAAGTTTTGGAGATATCTTGCAGGAAAGAAACTTGGTGTTTCCCAAACATCTTTGGCTGTGGAACTCTTGCCCTGTTGAATGAATAATACCATTTTAACATCTCTGAAATCAGGGATGTGTCTCACAATTAATGCATCTTAGAGTCTTTGAAATATGGTTTAAGAATAGTTAACATATATAGAGTGTAAACTAAATGCTGGCACTCACTAAGCATTTAACATGTAGTATTTTGTTTAATATTCCCAGTAATCCTGTAAATTAGGGACTATTATTTGTTCCACCTTGAAAATGAGGAAACTGAGTCACAGAGAGGTTAAGAAACTCACCCAGGATCACACAGCTAATAAATGATGGAGCTGGAACTTGAGCCCTGATGACCGTGACCTCTTAAACGTAGGTAACATTTATCTTTTGGGTCCCTTTGGAATTCAATCTGTGAATCAGTGACCATGAATTATATAAGTCGTGGTCCTCAAAGGCCTTGAAAGTACCATGTTGCGTTAGGAAGAGCAGAATCATAAATGGGCAGAACCCTATTCCAGTCCTGGTGTCAGAAGACAGGACAACTGGCCCCATGAACGCCCCCAGGTTAGTGTGAGGAGCAGAGGTGCAGTGGCAGGGATCTGTCAGGTGTGGAAGCAGGGGAATGAGACCTGGCCCCTCAGCGAGGGGTTTTTAATGAAGAGGCGTTGCAGGGCAGTGGGATCAGGTGCCTGGCCTGCCGAATAACAAGGATGGTGCCCTAGAATTGCGTGCTGCTCTGAACCCTATAAACCATTGTCTTACTGGCTGTCCTTAAAGCACACCTGCGAGGGAGATGGGCAGAATTATTTTCCTCACCCAGGGAAAGTGAAACTCAGAAATACCTTCTTACAGCTCTTTCTCACTGGTGTCTGCAGGAGCTGTCTGTTCTACAAACTGCCACATGCAGGAAAAAACACAGACAGTACTTCCCTTCACCTTGGGAAGGCTGATTTCTAGGCCAACTTCTTTCTGATGGTGGCAATTACAAAGACATGCACTTTTCTTTCTCTCTCTCACTCCCTATGTCCCTCTAGAACCTAGTGGGCCCTGCTGGGTTCCTAACACCCTGCTTCCCAGAGAGGATCTGAAACTCATTCCTGTAGAATTGTATCTGTCTGATATCAGCTGTGTTCCTCACTCGAGGGGGATTGGCATCATTACTACGGAAAGAAGCACTTCTTATAACCAGACATGTCTCACACTGTAACATGCAGACTGAACTTGGGGGATCTTGTTAAAATGCAGAGTCTGACTTTGGAAGCCTGAGATTCTTGCAGAACAAGCTCACTCGGAAAATATGCTGAAGCAGCTGGTCCAAGGACCACCTTCTGAGTAACAAAGACACAGAGGTTTGGTGGGGTCAGGATGTCTGGGCTCTTCTCCAGTGCCACCTTTCCATCCAGCTGACTTTTGGAAAGCTACTTAACTTCTGCTAGTCTCAATTCTCCATCTGTAGAGTAGTAAATACCTATTAGGATTTAGTAAATACTTAAATATTAGTAAAAATCTAAAATGGTATTATGTACCTAACAGAATTGTTGGAAAGATTAAAAAGCCCATACATGGTACTTAGCCTGGCATGTAGTAAATCCTTGCTAAATATTAATTAGCAGCTATTATTAAAGGGAATGGAAAGGCTAGTCTGGTAGAATCTCCAGCAGGGAGCCAGTAGGAAGATGGGGAAGGAGGGGATTCTTTCCGGTGTCTTGAGGGTAAAGCCATTCTTATTCTGCCTTAGTGCCATCTCAGGCAAGCTCCTCTCCTGTCATTCATCAGTGCTGCCCTCCTGGTTTCCCTGGAAAGAATGAACACCGTGGTCACCTGGGCAGATGTGATGACGGGTCACAGGTCCAGCCTCCTGTCTCAGCACCTTTGTCTCCTCAGGAGGCTCTCTGCGGATTTTTGACTTGTTTGCAGCCGCCCCCAGCTCCTTCTCCTTAAATCATCTCCACAACCTGGAGGGCTGGGAGCCTGCCTGCATCCTGGGGGCTTCAGCTGTCTTCGGTGGAATATGAATTGTGCCCTTTGCGCTATTTGTCTTGTTGCCTTTGCAATCTGCTTTTTGCACAATGTCTAGGTTGAGCATGTTTACAGTCTTGGTGAAGCCATTATTTTTCTTGGTGACGTTTTCTGGGAGTAGCCTGGATTCAAGAAGAGCTGAGGAAGACAGTCCTTGCTTGTGACTGGAACTGTGTAGCCCACTTTCCCATGGTCATCTGTGTCTATTTGTCCTGCAGACCCATCCACACTCAGACCAAAGAAACCCGGGGCTGGAACTCAGGTGTAGCTCTTGTCAAACTGTCAGGTGCATGTGACCCCCCCTAGGGATCTTGTTAAACTGCAGTCTGATTCAGTAGGTCTGGGGCCAGGTCTGAGATCCTGCATTTCTAATAAGCTCTCAGGTGATCTGATGGTGCTGGTCCATGGACCACACTTTGAGTAGCCAGGTAGTTCTCAAACTTTATCGTGAGTCAGAATCATCTGAAGGTCTGTGCCAAACAGATTGCCGGGCCCCACCCCCAGAATTTCTGATTCTGTAGGCCTAGAGTGGGGCTGACAATTTGAATTCCTAAGAAGTTCTCAGGTAATATTAAGGCTGCTGATCCAGGGACTACAGTTTGAGAATGATTGTTCTGGTTTCCTAATCTTTTCACTACCTTTATTAGTACTCTTTGTGTTCTGTGACTTATCCTACAGGTCTCCAGTCCTGCCCAGTGCCTCTAGTCTGTCATATGTATAGCTGGCAATGCCTCAGACTTGGTCAAGACACCCTTGCATTCTTTATGCCTCTGTCCTGAACTGGTTGCCCCTACTTGCCTCACATTCTGCAGGCTTGCTGGGCTCCATGTCCCACCTACAGCCTCTTCTGGTCCTTTCAGCCTGAGCCCTACTGTGGCCTCCAGCCTTGGTCTTTTTATCATTGCTCTGCCCCTCAGACTCCCTACCCCTGCTGCCCTGGGCAAGCTGTCTACTCCTGTCTGTACCCGGGACCACTACCCTAGGATGCCCCCCTCTTTTCCTGGCTCCTCTAAGGGCACCAAGCAGCTACCAGGGCCCTGGTACAGCAAACCTGGTACCTGCACCCTAGGGAAGCAGCAATCATGGAGCTAATTAAACCAACATGGACACAACTCAGGTGCCTGCCCTCTCCCAGCCCCTCCAAATAGAACCTTGCAGAGCTGGAACGAGTTAGTTTGACCTCCTTGATTGATGCAGTTACTAAAGTGGTTGTGTAACGCTTTGTTTAACTGGACTGGTTTCTGGGCTGGGCCCAAGGCTAGGTTGGACTCTGGTGGGCTTCCACGCTCCCCACCCTGCTGGCTCCCTTGAGTCTTACCCTGGCCAGTGCACCCTAGATCCTGGGGCTGGTATCTTGTTGCCAGCTGCCCTGAACACCTCTGCCTCCCCTGAGGAACCCAATTCCTCTGACATTTCCCTGAAGCCCCACCTCTGTGACACTTTCTGTTTTACAATCTGACCTTTCTTCTTCTCCTTCTTCCTCTTCTTCTTCTTCTTCTTCTTCTCCTTCTTCTTCTTTTTTTTCTTTTTGGTGAGGAAGATTGGCCCAGAGCTAACATCTGTGCCAATCTTCTTCTATTTTGTATGTGGGATGCCACCACAGCATGACTTGATGAGCAGTGTGTAGGTCCATGCCCAGGATCTGAACCCACAAACCCCAGGCCACCAAAGCAGAGTGTGTGAACCCAAGCACTAGGCCACCAGGCTGGCCCCAAGCTGGCCTTTCTTGACTGGGGAATCTGCATTTGTAGTCAGAACAGAAAAGAGCAGGCTTTTCAGCACTCTGGCCAGCAAGATTAAGTGATCACCTGAGGGCCTGGTAGCCATACCTCTGTAACTAAGAATCTTTGGCCTCAAAGTATAGTTCCCAACCTCGTGTGACAGCTCCTGCCTCAACTGTTCAGGTCATCTTCCCTGAGCCCAGCATGCTGGAAAGGCAAAGGCTTGATGTCAGATTGGCCTGGATTCGAATCACAGCTCCACTGCTTTCTAGCTGTGTGGCCTTGGGCAAGTGACTCAACCTCTGTGAGCCATAGTTGCCTCATCTGTAAAATAAGGAACACAGTTCCTGCCACCTCCTGTGGACAGTCTAGGGAGTAAGTGAGAGGATGTGGTAAAGTACCCAGTGCAGCGACCAGCATACAGGGGTCTCACTGGTCACCCCAATGTGACCCTAGCACCCATCAAGGGCTGGGCTCAGCTCTTCAGGCAAGGAATGAGTGACTGGGATCCTAGGCCGGCTCTTCCCTCTTGAACGAGAATGGCAGGCTAGGCTAACAGACAGCACCGGGACAGGGGCCTGAGACCGAGGCCTGGTGAGCCCCTCCTAGCCTGTGTGACACCAGGCAACCCACTTTCTCTCTGCCTTGGTGGTTTCATCTGTAAATAAGGCAGCCCTACTGTGGAACTCAAGTTCTCTCCAGCTCCATGATTTTAAAGTAGGGACTCAATAAACACATCTAGGCTGGTAGATGGGACTTGAACGAAGTGTGGAGTTGCCAGGGTGAGTTCTGGGCGCTCTTCAATCCTTGCCTCTTAGGAAATGCCAAAAACCAAGACCCAATCCCTCTAACCCTAGGGTTCCCCTTCAGTGCCCCACCTTCATCACAGAATTCTCAAGCTGTATACTTCTGAACTGTGCTGTTACGGAGTCTGTGTTTTTCATCTTTCTCATCTAAGTGCAGCTTCCTGGTGAGCCCGATAGCCATCGAGCCACATGTGGTAGAGCAGTGAAAGGTTCCAGAACCTGTAGGTGGTCCCTCCCCAGTGGGCTTGTAATCACTTCCTAGATTCCAAAGTCTCATTATGTGAAATCCAATCTGGAAGCCCCTGCCGGGGTTTGCCTCTCCTATCTGGGCTGTCAGCGGGTGCTTGAATTGTTTAGAACTGTTCTGGGGGGAGATGGGAGGACTGAGGTTCAGGAAGGTCTGTTTGCAACCCCCTCCCTGTCCTTTCCTTGTTGATGTTGGCTCTGCTGGAATCTCTCCTGAGAGCTGTGGTCTCACCCTCTGGGTGTACCTGCTGCTCGCCTGCCAGCCTCACTGGGCTCAGGGGTGGAGCATTTGACTTGGGCCTGACCCTCCCAGTGGGCCGTGGGGGCTGTGGAGGAAAAGGATGGATTCACCAGGGAAGAACTATTTAACAGCTTGCTCACAGTACCAGAGTTGAACTTGATATGGGTCTAGACATCACATTCTACCATTCTTTTCATACAGAGAGGCTGAACACCTCTTACCAAACCCAGGCAGGTACTGTGGGGGCTTAAAAGAATTACCAGGGGCCAGCCCCATGGCCAAGTGGTTAAGTTTGTGTGCTCTGCTGCGGTGGCCCAGGGTTTCACCACTTCAAATCCTGGGTGCGGACATGGCACTGCTCATCAGGCCACGCTGAGGCAGCATCCCACATGCCACAACTAGAAGGACCCACAACTAAAAATATGCAACTATGTACCGGGGGGCTCTGGGAGAAAAAGGAAAAATAAAATCTTTAAAAAAAAAAAAAAGAATTGCCACATACAAATCCTGTCCATAGAGAATGAATATTCTAGCGAGAGGTCAGAGATAGTCATCCCTCTATTCATTCTTTTATGTTCTGGGTCAGTAATCTGTCACCAACCCTGTCTCCTTCGCGAAAGCTCTCAGGTAGAATACCTCTCAGGGTATTTTGGGGGGAACATGGGAGGAGGATGGCTGAAGAGAGTCTGTTTTCATATTTCCACTCACTTCCTGGGGGCTGGTGCAAACAGCAGATCTTGAGATGGGAAATGCAGACCCTGTCCCGGGTTGTGCCAGACCTGGTACACGGACAGCTGTCATACGAGGCTGACTTTGTGAGGCAGAGAGAGAGAACCAGGAGTTCGTAGGAGGGAAGGGTCAGTCCCAACTTGGGCACCCAGGAAGGCTTCCTGGAGAAAGCCATGAGCTGTGCCTGGAAGGATGAGGGCATTCTACAGCTGGAGATGGAGAGGAAAGAATTACAGGCCCTGACAATGTGTGTGTAGTCTGTGGGAAGGCTGGAAAAAGCAGGTTGTGCTCAGGAAACAAGTTCACTAGAAATTAACCAGGAGAGATTCTCCTACTCTTCTTAGTGGCTATGTAGTCTTGGGCAAGTCACTTAACTTCTCTGGGCTTTATTGCTTTGTGTTTACAGTGGGGAGAAGGAGAGAGCTCCTGTGAAGGCCCTTTCATCCTGTCCTTCCTTCATAAAGCAGTGAACAAGATAAACTCCCTGTCCTCATGGAGTGGGGAGAAAGAGAATAAACATGAATAGGACAGATGGTGCTAAATGCCTTGGAGAAAAATAAATTAGGGAAGGGAGTGAAGAATGAGGAGGGGTAGGATAGCAATTTAAAATAGGATGATTAGGGATGTCCTCACTGGTAAGATGACAATTGATCCAAGATCTGAAGGAGGTGAAGGTAGCAGCCATGTGGGTATGTGGGGGCAAGAGCTGTCTGAACAGAAGGAACAGTGAGTGCAAAGGTCTTGGGGTGGTTGCAAGCTTGGTGTGTTCAGGCCCAGTAAGGAGGACAATATGGCTGGAATGGAGAGGAAGAGCAGTAGGTCTCCATACAAAGTGGCTCCCGGAGGATGTAAAAAGCTGGTCCTCTTTCTGCCAGTGGTAAGAGCTGTTATGAATTCAGAAACAGCTTGATTGGGCTGGTTAGCAGGAAGCATTCACAATGCTGGCATCAGTAGCTGGCAGAGTGCCCAGGGTGCCCAGTGCACCTGGGGGCAATGGTTGGCTGGAACACTTGGCTATGCTGAGAACACACTTCCTGACACACTGACAGCAAGGATTCTTAGGTGCTGCCGCCTTTGATCTAGAGGGCTCTGCAGCTCTGTTTGAAGTATAGCAGTAGTACAGCATAGCGCTGGCCCCACACTGCAGTGCGGGCCTCCAGGGCTAATACTGCTGTTCACGCAACCAGATTCTAGACCTGAGCTGAATCTTCAGTAAGGTGACAACATAGTGTGGGGAAAAGACATTTGACGTCTTAACTGGGCCCCGTTTCCCCAATCCCCAATATTTCCTTCTGCCCCTCGACCCTTCCACCATTCCACCCGCCAAAGGATTGCTCCCTTGCTCCTTGATGGAAGAGATGACACAGGAGAGCACCAAGAATAAAAGAGGGTTTTTGGCTTTTGAGTTTCAAATGCCAAGGCCTCGGAGATATTTATGGGACTAAGGTATGAGGATGAGTGAGGGGGCTCTTAGCTCCCCAGAGGAAAAACAAGATTATGATTGGGAGGAAGGAGAGGAGGCAGGGGAAAATGAAGGCTGTGGATGCTGGGAGGACCACTGAAAGGAGTCTATGCTCTGCCACCTTCTAGGTCAAGCGCCCAGTGTGGAATAGGGGCTTAAGGGGTAGCTGTGGGGTGTGTCCAGGCCTACTGGGGTCCAAGAGAGCCCTCCTCAAGCTCTCTGGGTCCAGCTTGATGTTGGCACAAACTTGAGGTCCTGTGTGCTCAAGAATGGCCTGGATGTGGACCTGGTGTCCTGGCAACCCAAAGAGGCCAGGCCACTGGGAACGGGGGAAGGATAACAATGTCAAACTCCTATGTAAACTGGAGTAAATATTTGTCATGTATAGCCTTTCTTCTAAAGCACTTCAGGGGCCAGCCTGGTGGCACAGTGGTTAAGTTTGCAAGTTCTGCTTCAGTGGCCGGGGGTTCGCTAGTTTGGATCCTGGGTGCGGACCTACACACTGCTTGTCAAGCCATGCTATGGCAGGTGTTCCACATATAAAGGGGAGGAAGATGGGCACAAATGTTCACTCAGGGCCAGTCTTCCTCAGCAAAAAAAAAGAAAGAAAGAAAGAAAGAAAAAAAAGAGGAGGATTGGTGGCAGATGTTAGCTCAGGGCTAATCTTCCTCAAAAAAATAAAAATAAGGGGTCAGCTCTGTGGCTGAGTGGTTAAGTTCGTGTGTTCCACTGTAGCAGCCCGGGGTTTCGTTGGTTCGAATCCTGGGCGTGGACATGGCATTGCTTGTCAGGCCATGTTGAAGCGGTTTCCCACATGCCACAACTAGAAGGACCTGCAACGAAGATATACAACTATGTACTGGGGGAATTGGGGGAGATAAAGCAGGAAAAAAAAAAAGATTGGCAACAGTTGTTAGCTCAGGTGCCAATGTTTAAAAAAATAAAAATATAAAAATAAAAATAAATAAAGCACTTCACATGCATTAACTCATTGAGTCCTTACAACAGCCAGTAAGGTAGGCGCTGTTATTATCCCCTTCTTACAGATGAGGAAACTGAGGCTGTAAGAGGTTAAATAATTTACCTAAGGTCCCGGGGCCACTTAAAGGCATGGCTAAGATTTGAACCCAGGCAGGCTGGCTCCAGAATCTGTTCTCTTAACCACTCTACTATATTGCTAAAGCCAGCTGCCTTAGTGGATGATGCCCACGTGGATCCTTGACCACATTGAGGATCAGATTCCATATCATAAACCCCTGTCCCCTGTTTTCCATAAATCTCCCCAGAGCTTAGGCACAACGTAGATAAAACAGGGAGGGGAAATCCCAAATTGACTGAGATTAAATTTCCACCACCTGCTAGAAGGGGCATTCCCAGTGAAATTTAGTTCAGTTACAGATTTTTGCAGAGTTTGTGGACTAAGATTCATTCCTGTTAAAATAACTACCCAATATTGAAGTGCTACTCCCTGCTATTGTTGCTGCTCCTGCCACCATCACCACCATAGGGCCATCTGCCATGGAGCATGTGAGGAAGTGAGCTACCTCTCCGAGGGTGAGAACAAAGATACACCTACTACCAGGAATATGGCTGCTTCTTGCTGGGTGAAGGGTTTCTGGTTCTTGGGTTGAGCCATTCCAAGTGGGTGAGGTTGAGGCACTTCTCCCTGACTCCAGCAGAAGGCTCCCTGGGATTGGCTGGAGGTATCAGTCACCCCTCTCATTCATCCAATGATGCCTGCAGGTCTACCCTCATCTGGGAAGAATGAAGGCAGGAAAGCACTCTCCGGCTAGGTCAGTTCCCTCAGGACAAAGTCTCATTGCACTTTGCAGCTTTCCTGTTGCATCTGTCACAGTTGTCGTTTTACAGTTTTTCGTGTGAATCTGTCCACACAGTCAACTCCATGAGGACAGGGACTGTGTCACCATCATTTCCCCCTGCCTGCCAGCTAGTCAGTATGGAATGGGTAGATCAACATTCATCGAGCACCTGGTACTGTGTACCAACTGCTGAACGACCCTGAAAAGTAGGTATTATTCTCCCTTTACAGAGAAGTAAACTGAGGCCCAGAGAGGAAAGGAGACTTGCTCAAAGTCACACGCTTTGTAAGGTCCAGCGGCAGGCTTTGAATCCAGTTCTTCTGACTCAGGCGGCAGCATTCTTTCTGCCTGTGCTGCCAGCTACTTATCTACTGGCTGGTTGAAGGATTAACCTGACCATTTGGGATGGACAGCATCAGCCTTGTAAGTAAATTTACAGACAGAAGGCTGTTGTTCTGATGCAAATTAGCAGAGTCCTTGCCCAAGAAAGGAGGCTGCTCAGGTTCAGCTTCAGACCAGCCACTCACTGCTTAGCTGGAGGCAACAGCTCCCCAGCCAGAGAGTGAGGTGGCCCAGTTTTCTGGTCCCTTCCATCCCTGCAGGGCCATGAACTCTGTGAGTGGTGAAGCAGATGTTTCCTGGACCCCAAGTTATGTGCCCCTCAGGGTGAATGCTACAGCTGGCCACATGCTCACCAACTGCACTTCGGGAAATTGCCCCAGGTCCTGGTTCACAGAATTGCCGGGAAAATGACAGCTCAGGGTCCCCATGAAAGGCATTCTTGGAAAATCTCCCCACTCTCCCTCCTTCCCCTGCTGGGGAACTTTTTGCTGTGAGTTGTTGCAGCAAATGCCGGAGGATCAGTTTGAGAGGAGGGAGCTGCTCTATTGGCTTTCTTGCTCCAATGTGTGTGGAATCTGTTCTCTGGCAATTTCCCTTCTCTCCACTTTATCATGGAATGAAGATGCTCAGAGAAGTGGAAGTAGCAGAGTGAAACTGGCAGAGAGTTAGCCATTGATGATTAAATAGCTAGGAGCTAAAGTCGTTTCCTTTTTGCAATTACTGATTATAGTCTTTAGCTGTTTAACCCGCCCATTGTTAACTGTGCTGCTTAGGCAATATGCTATCTGACTCCCACTAGGCTCCTATAGGTGACATCTCCCTGGAGCCTGGGTCACCATGGTAATGAGTGTGTGAGCTGTTTTTCAGAAATTAGAACCCCTTGTCCACTCCAGGCCGGTTGAGACCACCAACTCATCAACTGGGCCTGTGGAGATGTCTGCTAGGTGACCTTTTGACGTCAAGAGGCTAAAAACTCCACCCTCAGATCAGGCTAACTCCACCATTTTGTGAACATGGGTCCTATGAAGAGGCATGAAGTCTGACTACGCTTGCACAGATCATCGATTACTTCACCCCTCCTTTCCTCCAATCACCTCTCTCCACATTTCAGACCACCTTGCCCCCATCCCATAAATATCCCTGAGTCCCTGTTCTCGGGTGTGGGGGACTGGCATTGGCCACCCCAAGATATGTCTCTTTGGCATGTGGATTATTTTAGACTGGTTACTTTTAATAAACTGGGACAGGGAAGGAGGCTCTGAGGAGTGGAACTTGCTTACCCTTTGTTAAGAAACATTTACATTTGTAAAGGAAATCTCCATCTGTAAAGATGTCTCCCTCTCTGTACCAGGAAGAAGGGACGATCTTATCTCTAGAAACTCTTAATCAATGCCAAAGGCAAGGACCTAAATCTGCATTTGTTTACTGTACTTGTGTGGTAATCTCCCAAGATCGACTCCCCCTCCACCCCCAACATCTTCCTTTGTCATTAGCTGAAGATGATATTTAAGGTGGGGGCTTCAGCCATTTTGGCAAGTTGCTCAGCTTGCCTGACCTCTCCCATGTATACATGTTATAAAGCTTTGTTTAATTTTCTTCTGCTATTCTGTCTCATGTAAATTTAATTCGTTCTCCAGCCAGATGAACTCAGAGAGGGTAGAGGAAATGTCTTCCTCCCCTACAGGGGGAAGCAGATTTGAGGCTCATGCCCTCGCTTCCTTGCATGGCTGCCATGTGAGTAAACCCTCTCTCTGCTGCAATCTCGTCATCTCCATGTTTGGCTTTCCGGGTGGCAGGCAAAAATGAACCTGGTTTGATAATAAAAGGGCCTCAGGTTCCCTGCACTTTGCTCTGGAAGCTCTCTTCCACATTCCAGACCCTTGAACAAATAAAGAGTTTGAGGGGAAGGGACTGAGGGGCCAGGTTGTAAACCCTCCCCTGCACTGAACATTACTCCATGACTCCTGCGCTTCCTGGAGGTGATGGCCATGGTCATTACTGACCAAGTGCACTGATAGTGGTGAGCCCAGCTGCAAGGAAGAGCGAAAATGCGAGGTAAGACTGAGGACTTTGGACAGAACAACACAGTGTGCTTTTGCTCCCAAGTAGATTTTTATCTACCAAGGGTGGCAGGGAACAGTAACATATCACTCTTTGGGGGTTATATTTCCAATACTGTCAGCCTTGTAGAGCAGTGCTGTGCGATAGAACTTGCTGTGATGACGGCAGTGTTCTATATCTGTCTTGTCCAGTGTGGTAGTCCCTGGCCACATGTGGTGATTGGGCACTTGAAATGTGGCTAGTGCAGCTGAGGAACTGAATTTTTAATTTCATTTAATTTTAATCACCACATGTGGTTAGTGGCTATCATATTGGACAGTGAAGTTCTAGAGTTTTGCTACTCAGTGTGGTCCAATGACTAGCAACATCAGCGTCACCTGAGAGCTTATCAGAACTGAGACCCACCTCAGACCTATTGAATCAGACTGATATTTTAACAAAATCCCAGGTGACTCCTATGCACATTAGCATTTGAAACGCGTTTCTCTGGAGGACAACCAAGAACAAAGGAGGTGAAAGAAAGAAAAAAGGCTAGTGGCCAGGGAGAGCAGCTGTCACAAAGTCGCTGTATCTTTCACATAGAATTCCCTCAGCATGCATTTGGGGTGTATTGATGCTTACTTTGGACCCAATTCTAACAGCTTTGGTGAGGAGAGTTTACTTTCTAGCCTGCAATCAATTGGAAGCAGCAGTGGATAGAAGCAGCGAGAGGCACAGTTAGAGCATCTTTGCCACCTTGAACGCCCCTTGTTTAATCAGCACAAAGTGTCATGTAAATGTAAAAATTACAACGACCAATGCCGTTTTGGAAGGTGAGGTCTGGAGCATCTCTCCAAGACCACGTTAGAGTCTCTGCTAGAATTCTTCAAGCCAGGGTAGCATTCTAGTGTTTCATTTTTAAGTACATGTTAGTGTCTGGTATAATGAAACACATGTTAGATGCCAATGAAATTTAATGTTCAAGCTAAATAATAAAATGTTTTATTTGTGGGCAAATTTTGTGTCTCCCTGTAGGGAGAGGAGTTAGTGTGTGAGTCCTTCCCACTTCTCCTGGGTCTGATGTGAAGCCAGCTTGCTTCCCGTTGACACCACAGGGGAAATGTGGGGAGAGAGGGAGTCAAGGGGTGGAGGGAGAAGGGGCTTTGTATTTATAAGCCTGTGGTATGACATAGCTGGCTGACAATTCTATTGGGTTTGCGCGTGTGAGGACAATGGAGGAAGGAGTTCAAAAAGACTGCCTTTCTGACCACTGCCAAGTCTCCTGTACTGCAGTAGGATTCATGGGGAGGGCTGCATTTTAGAGCTTATTTTTTTAATTCTAAAGAGATCACAGATAACTCTGACTGCTAGGATGACTTCCTAGCCCTCACAGATCCTATCCCTCACTGATAAGTGCGTTTTCATTTCTGGAGTCAATCAGCAAACATTGATTGAGTTCTTTCTGTGTGCCAGGCACTGTTCTAGGTGCTGGGGGATTAAAAAATATGAAACAAATCAGAGACTTTGTTTTCAAGGAGCTTGCATTCTAGTAGGGCATAAACATGTATACAAGTAATTGCAGGAACTGAGAAGAACTGTAAAGAAGATAAAATGAGTAGAAAGGCATGACAGTGGTCAGAGAGGGCCTCTTGGAGGAAGTGACATTTGAGTTAAGACCTTAGATGTAGTGAGAAGGAAATAGCTCTTGAAGATCTAAGGGAAGGGTATTCCAAGGAGAAGGAGAGTGGGTGGGTGGGAGTGGATCATGTGGGGCCTTGGTAAGGTGGTGGGATTTTCTTCTAAGCAAAGTAAGAAGCCATTGGAAGGCTTGTGGCTTATGTCAAGTAGAGGAGTGATATTTTCAAAGCTCACTCTGACTGCCATATGAAGAAAGGACTATAACTTTTTGGAGAAGAGGCTGTTGTGTTCCAGGTGACAGATGATAGAGGCTTGGGTTGGGGGGTCATAGTGTAAGAAAAGGTTGGATTCAGGATATATCCTGAAAAGGGTACTGAGACGGGGAAGGCTAAAGGGAAACTATTTTGAGGAGGAAATGACTATTTCTATAAGTTTGAGGTACCATTGAGATACCCAAGAAGAATAGCATTTAGGAAGTTGGATGTGAGTCTGAAGCTCCAGTTCTTGGGCTGGAGATTTTTTTAAATGTGGTCGTCAGTAGCATATAGAAAATATTTGGAGCTACAGGACCACCAGAGAACAGAAAATGCCTAGGGAAAGATAAGATTAAAAACTGAGCCCTGGGCCAGCCCGGTGGTGCAGTGGTTAAGTGCACACGTTCTGCTTTGGCGGCCCAGGGTTCGCCAGTTGGGATTCCAGATGCGGACATGGCACTGTTTGGCACGCCACGCTGTGGTAGGTGTCCCACATATAAAGTAGAGGAAGATGGGCATGGATGTTAGCTCAGGGCCAGGCTTCCTCAGCAAAAAAAGAGCAGGACTGGCAGTAGTTAGCTCAGGGCTAATCTTCCTCAAAAAACCAAAAATAAAAAACTGAGCCCTGGGGCACACCACCATTTAGGAAACTAAAGGGGAAGAAGGAGCCAGCAAAGGAGACTGAAAAAATATGGCCAGAGAGGGAGGAGGAGAAGCTAGTGGAAATGGCCGACCATGACAACTGAGAATTTGAGTAAGATGAAGACAGAGAACTGATCTTTGTCTCTGGCCTGATATAGGTCACTGGTGACCCTGGTAAGGGCTTTGTAGAGTTGAGGTGGAGATTAAAGTAGGATTAGAGTAGATTGAGGTATTTACTTCTTTTTGGTGGGGCATCAAGAAATGAGTAATATCAGTTGCCTCTGGGGAGGGAAACTGGGTGGCTGGGAGCAGGAGAAAGGGTTAACTGTAACCAAACAAGGGCTCCTTCTGCTCACCGCAATCAATTGTAAATGAATTGGTGGTCAAGGAAGGGATTTATTCAATTAGCCAGCAAAATTAGAAGATGGCGGACTCATGTCCCAAAGACCATCTTAAACAAGCATATAATCTTGAGGCAGTTATATAAAGACTAGTGGGCTATGAAGGAGTGGCTCAGGAATGTTGGCCATCTGATATCAGTGACTGGAGACACCATACCAGGTCTTTTAGTTGTCATCAATGATGGATACCAGCATAGATGCTCTTCTCTGGGGAGGTTGCCATGTTCCTAAGAAACTCAAAAGAACAAAGTTATCATCTATCACTATTGGAAGGTACATGTGTCAGCCAGGATTATTTCCAAGGGAGTAGCTACTTATCTCCTAGGTGACATGCAAGGCAAAATGTATACAACTTGGGTGAGCTAATCAGAGGTTATTCTAAATTACAACATGGCTTCCCTCATGTCAACCTTGCTTCAGGCTAGTATCAATTCCCCACTGTCAGTCATCCATTCCATATAGTCTTAGGGATATGGCTATCATTTCTATCTGCCTGCTCACAAGGGGCATCATGGGGAATAGAGAAGTGGAACCAACAAACTTTGAGTTGAAAGTAAGTATTCTTGAGTAATAGGGCTGATTAACATTATATGAGACTTGTTAGTTTTTTTCCTTTTCAGTATTTAACATAACAGCAGGATAAGAAAAGGATACAAATTATCAGAAGGAGGCAAAACAGGGCAATTTTTATGATTTATCACTACTAGAATTAGACCCAATCAGACAAGAGAACTATCCAATGAAACCAGGACAAACTTACGCATATTTTTGAATTAACTGATTCTCTTTCCTTGCTCCATAACAGTGACCTGTACTTGGTGTGAGATTACTCTAGCTTGCTCAAGAACATTCTGGATTTCTTGAGATGCTAAGTTTGGATTTTGCTCAGGCCATTTATCTTCTATAAGTTTTCCCTTTGTAGGGGGTCTCAGTTCTAACTCCCAATAATTTTCTTCATCGGTGTTATCATAGCTTTTGTTAGTTTCCAGTAAATGAACTTTACCTACAGCCTCTGTATTACATCAAATATTAGACAAATTTATTATGAACTCGGTTTGGTCACAATAATGATCTGATAACTAGAGGGTATTATTCATGGCACCTTTCCAACAGAATCTCCCTTTTCCCATGCACCAAATGCTATCTTGAACCAGAGTTCTTACCACAGGCCAAGTCAAGGTAATCTCTGAGTTCCATTGCTCTTTTGGGCACAGCCGTATACCGTTACATTGTATACAACCCAGAACTGAAATTGGTTCCCATCAGGATAGCGAGTTATTTGAGGAAAAGAGGGCCCAGTGACTTTCTGTGGGAAGTATCCAATAATTGTTGTGGAGGGTTCCTATTCCTACAAGCTACACTACTTCATGTTTGAAATCTTTTCTTAATTTGAGTAGTAAGGCAGTCAGGGAACAACAATGTAGACTGCGGTTTCCTTCAGTTGTCTCCCACATATTGGTGTCTCATATATTTCCTATAAATGGGTTTCTTGGGCCTTGGCTTTTAGGCTAGTGGGCCATTGTTTCATTGCTACTTTTGATTCCATTTGGAGAAGCATGTCCATTATGCTCTGCTGGGTAGAGGTGTATGCTTTTTCCCACAGTTGAGGTTTAGCATATTTTGTGATTATTTCCTGAGTTTTGTTTATCCATTTGCCTAAAGCTTGGTTGGTCTTCCAGACCACTTCCCAACCTTTTCCTTCTTCTTAAAATAATAATCCACCTAATTTTTCTGAGGTAGTTAAGTATTTCTTCTCTTGCCCATGACAGTATTCATCAAAGGCCATTTCCGCTTGACCCAACACACTTAATCCAGCCTCAACTGATCCTAAAATATCTCTTTTTGTCCTTTGGGGCCACTGCTGATGTAACCACCAGATATATTGTGTCCATTGAGGCATGATCATTTCACTAAAATTTGGTTATAAAGTGTTGACCCAAAAATGTTGAGTTCCCCAGACCAGATTAAGATGTGTGGTTGTAACTCCTAAATAAAGGATAGTTTGAGTAGACCAGAGAGCTTCCCATGATTGTCCTTTACAAATAGTGGGGAGGCCAATTATCAGCAGTAGTCTACCAGTTTATTCTTACTGCATGTGATCATCCCTTCTCATTAGAAGTTTCAGTTTTTGGTACCCATCCACAAAAACATGGCTGAGGGGAATGGGGACACATGGCACTATGACAGGAAACACAAGGTTTGGCTAAGTACCTGCTGTTATAACCTGGTATTCTTTTTAGTGGCTCATCATTGATTCCAATGGCAACACAATAATGTTGATACCTGTTGGTGGCACTGGTCCTGATTATTTCTCTATGGAAAATGTTCCCCAGGAGAAGTTCCTGAGCAGTTTTCCCTAAAGCCTGTCCTATAAAATAAATGTACCCTGTAAAGTCCAAATTAATAGGTAGGTCTTAGACAGGTTCAGGGGTCTGGATCTCTTTTAAACTCTGGGTGTTTGTATCATGTAAAAATACTAGACTCATAGAATTCAAGTGGGCAGTCTGGCCATCCATCAAGGGATCAAGGTTAGTGACTTTTCTCCATGACCAGTAATCAACAGTCAGAAAGGAAGGAAGGGGGCTGGTCCAGTGGCGCAGCAGTTAGGTGTGCCCATTCTGCTTCAGCGGCCCTGGGTTTGCCAGTTTGGATCCCTGGTGCGGACATGGCACTGCTTGGCACACCATGCTGTGGTAGGCATCCCACATATAAAGTGGAGGAAGATGGGCATGGATGTTAGCTCAGGGCCAGTCTTCCTCAGCAAAAAGAGGGGGATTAGCAGCAGTTAGTTCAGGGCTAATCTTCCTCAAAAAAAAGAAAGAAAGAAAGAAAGAAAGGGAGGAGATTTCTGGAAGTTATGACTGACATGAGAGAATCCCATAACCATTCATAGCAAGACAGAAACAAATTGTCTTTTGAGCGCTAGAGGAAATGTTAAAGCTTGCACGATTCCCTGTATTTGTCCTGAGTATTGCGTAAAGATTAAAGAACTTTACGGAATATGTATCTTAAATCCTTGGTGGGTTTGCACTTCCATGAGGGGGTCTCAGGTTGCTCGGTTGTCTCCTCCAGTGGAGCTTGTTTTATCCAGGTATGACGCATCCACACTTTTACTCCAGCGAACTTCACGGAAGGATGAGTAGTGAGAAGAATGTCAAAGGAGCCTGCCCATGGAGCAGACAGCTGATTCTTGCTGTTTCCAAGTTTTGAGCAGGACTCAGTCACCTGGCTGGTAAGACTGTAAGGAGCCATCAGATGGGTAGATTGACCTCTTGGAGGCAAACTCATGAACAGAGGTTAGTATAGAACTTAGAGATTTTACATGATTGGTGATCATTACATCCTGTAAGCCTTCCAGAGCATTTTTCCCAAGGGAGGAGGCCTGAAATGGTCTACCATACAGAATTTCAAGAGGGCTTAATTGAAGCCTGCTGTGGAGGGCTACTCTGATTTGCAAGAGGGCAAGGGGTAGCACCTTATCCCAAGTTAATTGTGTTTCCTGGCAAATCTTAGGAATGTTCTTCTTTAGGGTGTGGTTCACCTTCTCTGTTTTCCCCATTGACTCAGGCCTCCAAGCCCAGTGGAGTATCTACTTGAGGGCTAGTACCTTAGAGATTTGTTGTGTGACTTGTGATATGAAAACAGGTCCATCGTCGCTCTGCAAAGTATTAAACAGGCCAAATCTAGGAATAATTTTTTTTAGCAGAATGCGAGCTACTTCTGATGCCTTTTCAGTTTGGGTGTGAAATGCTTCTACCCACCCAGAAAAGGTATCCACAAAAACTGACACAGGCCTGAAGTTTTCAGTTACTCATGGCATCTGAGTAAAGTCTATTTGCCAATCTTCAGGAGGCCAGTCCCCTTTACGTTGGGTTCCCTTATGAGGGGAAACTGGGACTTCCTTGGGGTTGTTTTTTGCTCAAATCATGCAGTTTTTGGTCACCTGCTATACCGTCTTTTGTAAATGAGGCCCTATGATGTTCCTCTGAACCCATTTTAGAGTAGTATTCATTTCATAAGGGGTGCTCTCATGTACACCTTTTAAGATGGGGTACTAGAAGGCCTCCAGGATCAGAATTATTCCTCAGATGTCACTTTTCCAGCCTGCTGGGTGTTCAGCATTGCACCCCTCTTCTTTTGCCAGTCCAAGTCCTTTTCTGAATATTTTGGGCAGTATCCAAATAGATCTATCTGTGGCAGTGGGGAGCCCATCATAGTGGGGGTCTCTATTTTAGTGGCCCTTTGGGCTGTTTGATCAGCCAGCCAGTTGCCCTTGGAAATAGGTGTTTCCCCCCTTTGATGGCCAGGGCAATGTATGATGGCCACCTGGGAGGACTCATTGATAGCTTCCAACAGTTGTAGTATTTCTGGGCTGTGTTTGATTTCTTTTTTGTCTGTCATTAGGAATCCTTTCTTTCTGAATTGCCCTCTGGGCATGTACTACTGAAAATGTATGCCAGGAATCTGTATAGATGTTCATCTTTATTCCCTATACCAAGAATAAAGCTCTGATGAGGGCCATGAGTTCAGCCTTTTGCTGAAGTCCCTGGGGGCAAGGCCTTAGCTTCCAGGGTTTCTTGCAAAGTCACAACCACATATCCAGAGCATCTCATACCTTGGTTCATGAAGCTACTACCATCCGTGAAGAGGTCCAGGTCAGGTTCCTCCAATGGCTGGTCCTTTAAATCTGGCTGGCTGGAATAAACTGTCTCAGTGACCTGTAAGCAGTCATGTTCTAAGGCTTGTAACATTTCACTGGGAGGCAAGGTGGCTGGGTTCAGAACTGAGGCGACTTGTAGCCTGACATCTGGGTTATCCAGTAGGATGGCTTGATAATTGCCCATCCTTCCTGATGTGAGCCAATATCCCCCTTTCTGTTCCAATAACGTGAGGACATGGCAGGGTACATCTATTGTGGTCGGTTGGCCTGAAGTAAACTTTTCTGCCTCTTGAAGAATGTCACAAGTGGTTGCTACTTCCCAGAGGTAAGGGGGCCAGCCCTTCACTGTTTAATCCAATTGTTTAAAGAAATAGGCCACAGGCCTAGAGGTGGTTCCCGACTTTAGAGTTAACACTCCTAGACTTACACCCTGTCTTTCATGTATGGAGACTGAGGGGCTTATCTAGGGCTGGGGCTCGAATCAGCTTAGCCTTAACGGTGTCAAATGCCAATTGGCACTTTTTGGTCCAATTTAAAGATTCTCAGAGCCTCATAGAGGGGTTTTACTATGAGTCCATAATTAGAAATCCAAATCCTACAGAAGCCTTCCATTCCCCAAAACCCTCGCAGTTGTTGGCAGGTTTTGGGAGGACTTAAACATGCTATGGCCTTCTACTGGTCTGGTAATAATTCTCTTTGGACTTTAGATATTGTAGATCCCAAGTATGTGACTTTCTGTTTACAGATTTGGGCTTTCTTTTGTAAGACCTTATATCTGCATTCTACCAGGTAATTTAAAGTTTTTATTGTGTTGGCCAAACACTGTTCATAAGTGGGACTTGCTATCAGCAAGTCATCCACATACTGTAATAGTCCCTCTTGTAATTCCAAATGGCTTAGGTCTCTGGCCAAGTCTTCCCCAAATAGAGTGGGAGAATTTTTAAATCCCTAGGATAGGACTGTCCAACAATATTGTTGAGTTGTCTGAGTATCTGGATCACGCCATTCAAAGGCAGACAATTATTTGGTTTCCTCTGCTAACAGTAAGCAGAAAAATGCATCCTTTAAGTCTGGGACTGAGAACCAACCATATTCTCCTGGTATATTTGTTAATATAGTGTAAGGGCTGGGCACCACAGAGTGCAAGTCCTGAACCACCTCATTTATGGCATGCAGATCTTGGACAGAACGATATTCGTCAGAATTAGGCTTCCCTATTGAGAGAATAGGGGCTAGGCTTCCTTCTCTTTTTCCTTTAGGGGTGTATGTACTGGCTGAGCGTTCTTTGCTCTCCCTGGTTTCCCATCTGCCCAGACATTGGGCCTTACCTTCTTGTAGATTTTGGGCGGCAACAGATCCAGTTCTGGTTCCTGGATATCCAGCAAAGCCATCTGTAACCTCAGGAATTGTTCCAGAGGCACTTGTTTATTGAGTTGTCCTGGAGCAAAAGTCACTTGTGTGTTTGATTTATAAAGGAGATCTCAGCCCAAAAGGAGAATAGGGCATTCTGGCATGTACAGAAAACTGTGTTTTAATGTCAAGGGCCCTATGTGACACTCCAATGGTTGTAGGAAAGCACAATTTTGGATTTTTCCAGGTACCCATGTGACGGGTTGGATTTGCCATTTTTTGTGCTAATTTGGTATTTAAAACTGAATGTGTAGCTCCAGTATCAGCTAGAAAGTCAACCCATTTGTTTCCCACTGTCAGTTGTGCTCAGAGCCCTTGTGGGGAAATTGGGATACAGTGTTTTGTGTCTAAGATAGTCCCTGGGCACCTTCAGTCCTCATCAGAGTGTTCCACTCTATTAACCACCTGGGTGGCTTCTCTTTTCTTTTCTTTCATACTCTCTTTATGTTTTTTAAGGCATTCCCTTTTCCAACATTCTTCCTCTTTGCGATAGTCACATTGTTTCTTTCCTAAGGGGCACTTACTTCCCTTTAGTTGGCTGGACCTTCCCCTGGAACGATTTGGCTTCTGTCCACTCAGAGGAGCTGCCAGAAAAGCAGCATTTCTTTTAGCATCTCAGTGTTTTATCCGTCGTTCCCTGTTGTTGTACACCTTAAAAACAATGTCTACCAACTGAGAGAGATTCATACCTAACACCGCACCCAGTTTCTGCAGTTTCCTTCTAATATCTGGGGCACTTTGTGCTGTGAAAGTCATGTTCACCATCCTAAGGTTCTCAGGGGCTTCTAGAGCTGCATCTGTGTAACGCCTATAGGCTTGGTAGATTCTTTCTAGAACTTCCGAAGGACCTTCATGGGGTTTTTGTTAAATGCTTTGTATCTTATTTAGACTTTTCTGCTTAAAGGAACTCCCATTTTTAATCTGGGCAGAATATGCCTCTTATAATGTTCTAGCCTGAGTCTCTCTGCATCATCGTTGGGGTCCCATGCTGGCTCAGCAATGGGAACCGCAACATTTGCTTCAAGGGTACCAGTGGGATCTGCCAGATGGAGCGTTTGCTTCTTCTCTTGCTTTATCAATTATTATCCTTCTTTCAGCACTGGTTAGGAGCATATTCATCAAGATATGAACATCTGTCCAGGAGGGATGGTAAGTAGCAAAAATGGAGGAAGATAACTCAGTCATTCTTTGTGGATCCTCCCTCCCTATAGAGTGGATTATTGTTCTTCCAATTAAACAAGTCAGAAATGCAGAAGGGGTTGTGCATCCATACAAATCCTGCTGGTTGGTCCTGGCCATTTACCCCTGCAGGATATTATCACAGTGAAAATTGCCCCACTCTGACAGAAGCCCCCTGGCAGAATTGTGTCCCTTGTTTGGTCCGGGAAGGGGAAACCCTGTCTCCTAGTCCTGGTCCCATGTCAGGCATTCTTCCCATGGTGGTTGGTGGCCCTGGAAGAGGGCGCACCACCAGGATTGTAACCTGGGGATTCAAAGTTCGTAAAATCATTACATGATCATCATCCTTTTGTCCCTTCTGTAACACATGGGGTCTCTGTACCATTAAATAGTCTTTCCCTTATTTTTTCTTATCCTGATGTAGTAACATGAAAGCTTGTACATATGGGATCTCATCACCTTTCCCTGTGTTTTTGCAAAAAAGTTCAAGCTATTGTGTAATGGTTTAATGTTCCATTTGTTGGTCATTTTTCCCCAGAAACTAAAATATACTGAGACCAGGCAGTGTTACAGTAAAAGATCATCTTTTTTCTTTGTCATTGGTTCAAAACTAAAATCTGCCCATTGGGTCAGTTTGAGACCCAGGGGACTTTTCTTGGGCACAGATGGCACAGCACCCATACTCACACACCACACAGACATCACATACACACACACACAAGTTAACATAGACTAGTCCACCAGATATTGCAGGTAGTCCTAGAACTGTTCTCTCTGAAAAATGGCACCTAGGAACAGATGGACCCAAGACAACTTGGGCCCTCAGACAGAGGGAAGAGTGTTCTCGGGAGTGCACTCTGAGGTGACTTACCCTACTCTAGATGTGAATTCATGAACTCATAGATGCTTATCCATTTCTCCTTCCACCGAGAAAGGCATTGAAAGTAGTTGGCAATTGGAGGAACTCAGGGAAAAGTCCCTGGGAGAAAGTAAAACCCTGGCAGCTGCTGAGAGTGCCCCAAGATTTTTCCTGAGTTGACTAGCCACAGACAGAATCTAGACCCTTTGTGGTTGCTAAAAATTGTAACCAAGCAGGGGCTCATTCTTCTTGCCACAACTGTGAAGCTAATCAATTGCAAATGAGTCAGTGGTCAAGAAAGGGATTCATTTGATTAGACAAGCAAAATCAGAAGATGGCAGACTCATGTCCAAAGACCATCTTAAACAAGCATATAATCTTGAGGCAGTTATATAGGGACCAGTGGGCTATGAAGGAGGGGCTCAGGAACGCTGGCCATCTGACCTCGGTGACTGGAGATGCCACACTAGGGCTTTCAGTTGTCATCAATGATGGATACCAGCATAGATGCTCTTCTCTGGGGAGGTCGCCATGTTCCTAAGAAACTCAAAAGAACAAAGTTATCACCTATCACTATTGGGAGGTACATGTGTCAGCCAGGATTATTTCCCAGGGGGTAGCTATTTATCTCCTAGGCTACATGCAAGGCAAAATGTATACAACTTGGGTGAGCTAATCAGAGATTACTCTAAGTTACAACATGGCCTCTCTCATGCCAACCTTGCTTCAGGCCAATATCATAACCTTACTTTTGACTATACAGTGGTCCCCTCCTTATCCACAGGAGATGAGTTCCAAGACCCCCGCTGGATGCCTGAAACCACAGATAGTACCTGAACCCTATATATACTATGTTTTTTTCCAATACATACATACCTATGATAAAGTTTAATTTATAAATTAGGCACAGTAAGAGATCAACAACTAATAATAAAATAGAACAATTATAACAATATACTGTAATAAAAGTTATGTGAATGTGGTCTCTCTCAAAATATCTTATTGTACTGTACTCACCTTTCTTCTTCTTGTGACAATGTGAGATGATAAAATGCCTACGTGATGAGATACAGTGAGATAAATGATGTAGGCATGGGGATGTAGTGTTACGCTACTACTGACCTTCTTACAATATGTCAGAAGGAGGATTGTCTTCCGGACTATGGTTGACCAAAGATAACTGAAACTGCAGAAAGCAAAAACATGGATAAGGGGGGACTACTGTACTGTATATCCTTTTGTGTTTTTTTATACCCTGTTACAGGCACCTATTTAAAATGCTGCAATGGGTTGAGGAAAGAATGGACAGTAAAGCAAAAGAGTGGTTTTATCAAATATAGGCAGCTCTTTGGAGATGTTTTGCTGGGAAAAGGAAGTGAAAAATGGGTTGATGTGGGGTCAAGGAAAGGTTGTGTGTGTGCGTGTGTGTACGTGTGTGTGTGTGCATGTGTGTGTGAGGAAGATTGGCCCTGAGCTAACATCTCTTGTCAGTCTTCTTCTTTTCACTTGAGGAAGATTGTTGCTGAGCTAACTTCTGTGCCAATCTTCCTCTATTTTATGTGGGATGCCACCACAGCATGGCTTGATGAGCGATACTAGGTCCACGCCCAGGATCTGTGAACTCTGGGCCACTGAATCAGAGTGCACAAACTTAACCACTACACCACCAGAATGGCCCCATGGAAAGGTTTTTTAAAAGAATGTTTATACATTGATGAGAGTGGTCCAGCAGAGAGGGGGAAATGGACAATGCAGAAAGGGGATGGGCTGGCTGCAGGAACAAGATCCTTAAAGAGACCAGAATGATGGGATCCGGAGCCTAGGGTGGTGGGTGGGGATAGGGGCTGGCCTTAGATAGGAGCTAGGACAGACAATTCATCTCATGTAAGAGGAAGGAAGGTGGGGTTGTGGGTTTAAATACAGTAGGCTGGTGGAATGGGTAGTAGGACGATGAGATCATCAGTTAAGGGTGGCTGTGTGTGTGGGAGAGAGTAGAAATTCAAGAAGAAAGAATGTATGAAACGATCATTCCAGGGAGTGGAAAAGCAGGTTTCCTAGGGTACCAGTGATAGGTTTGTTTGGCAGTATTGAGTGCCTATTTGAAATTTGGGGTCACAAAATTGAAGTCTAATGGTTGAGAGGGGGTGTCTCTAGAAGAAAGGAGCTGGAATTACTTCCCTTTCAGTTCAGTCCCTCTGCATTTAGAGGTCTGCCTTGATTTCTCTTGGGCAGAGAGGTCTTTCGGCTGTGCTGTTTTGGCTCCTTGGATACTTCTTGGTGGTGAGGGGCTATCAGAAAGTGGCATGACATGGATACACATGAGTGGACAGAGCTGGGATTACCAGGCATTTAGAACAGCACTGACAGCAAAAGACTATCCAGCTCTTGGAAGAGCTGCTGGTGATAGGACAACAGGATGTGTTGGTAATGGGATGGACGTGTGGATTGTTTATTTTTCTTTTTGAGTAATATTAGCCCTGAGCTAACTGCTGCCAATCCTCCTCTTTTTGCTGAGAAAGACTGGCCCTGAGCTAACATCCATGCCCATCTTCCTCTACTTTATATGTGGGACACCTACCACAGCATGGCGTGCCAAGTGGTGCCATGTCCGCACCCAGGATCCAAACTGGCGAACTCCGGGCTGCCGAAGCAGAATGTGTGAACTTAACCCCTGTGCCACTGGGCGGTCCAGACATGTGGATTTTGGGGTGCTGGCTTTTGATATTGGCACTGGGTTGGTGGCGATGGCATGTAGGCAGTAGGGTGTTGGCATTGGGCTGTTGGCCCTGGGGGGGGGGTGGGGAGGGAGCGTTTAAAGGGCCAAGGACTGTTGTGGATGCTCACAGCATGGGGCAGCCCTGAGGGACACCAAGAAGGGTTGCCACTGTGAGGTACAAACAAAATTGTGTAATTGGAGAGACCAGAATGAAGCCTAGCCAAATCTATAGAGACAGAATAGACAGTGGTTGCCTGGGGCAAGAGGTGGGGATAGAGATTAACTGTAAATGGGCCTGAGAGATCTTATTGGAGTGATGAAAATGTTCTAAAACTGGGTTATGGTGATGGTTATACAACTCAATAAATTTACTAAAAAACATTGAATTGTACACTTGAAATGGATGAATTTCATGATATGTAAATTACACCTCAGTAAAGTTAAAAAAAAAAAAAAAAAAGAATGACCTAGCATTATGCCTGGCATATAGCAGATCCTTAATAAGTAATTATTGAATGAACAAACAATCTTTGCCAACAAGGAGGGATGTCTCTTGACAGCTGGCGATGTTTTTCACAATGAGCATATATTACTCTTACAATCAGAAGAAAATGATACTGAACCTCTTAATCTCAAGTTTGTGTGCCTGATGCACAGTAAGCCAATCACTGAAACATCGTACTTGGACATGGAGAAAGGTTTTTTTCGAATTGGCCAAAACAAGAAGGTGGGAGGATGAGTTCTCTCAAATCTGCCTTCACAAGAGAAGCAAGGGGTCTTATAGAGCTAAGGGGCTTGGCAGGAGGAGTTTTGGAGAAACAAAGGAGAAATTCATGTTTCTTTCATTCCACATAAATCCTTAGGGCAATCTGACTTCTGGGCGACAATAACTGACAGCTGGAGGCTGGTTATCGGGTGATCATAACTTCCTTGAAGGCATCCTCTTTCTTGTGTAAAACAAGCTCATAAATCCTTGTGACCCTTGAGTTACCCCTCAGGTTAAACAAGAAAACAGCAAATTAGCAAGATTAACTTCTTTTCATCTATGTCTGTGTTGGGAAAAAGGTCGAAGGGTAATCCTGTTCTTGTTGAATATTTGCAGTTACCCTCAGGCTCCTGGCTTCAAAAACAGAGTTTTTTTAAAGTGGTGGTGGTCCTGGGAGTTCTGTCTCAGTCCTCGGTTCTTCTCATTCAAAATGTCCTTCCTGTGCTGAGTCCTTCACACCTGTGGTTTCCGCTCTCACCTGCCTGCTGTCAGCGCCCACACAACCCAGCTCCCTTTGCTCCTCTTCAGGCCCAGGTAGGCACTGCCTGCTGGGTTTCCCTTCCTGAAATCCCATGTTCCCAGGCACCATGTTCCAAACATACCCATCATTTCCATGTCCCCCAACCTGCTCCTCTTCCTATTCCCCATCTCACTGACTAGCCCCAGCCTCTACCCTGTGGTCTAGCTGGTATCCTGGAGGCATCCTGGACCTTCCCCCACCCCACCCCTGCCGTACCAGAGCCACCACCATGCCTGACCTTCCACCTCATGGCCTCCCTCTTCCCATCCCCACTGCCACCCTTGGTCAGCCTCAGCTCCCTCTGCCTCTATTCCTTCGCTAGACAACCCCTCCTCCACACTCAACCTGAGTGACCAACCTAAAGTGTAAATGTAGTCACCTGACACTCCTCCTTAAATTTCTCTGATCTCGTAGTCTGCAGGATAAAGTCCAAATTCCAGAGCAGGGGCCATTCAAGGCTCTCCACCCACCTCTCTGTTTACCACTCTCCAGTTCCTCCCACGCTCAGAACACCTCCAGGACTTTGTGTCTGCTGTTACCCCTGCCTGGACCACTCTTTCCCTCATCCACTGGAAAACCACCCATTCTTCAGGGGCTCAGTGCTATGAAGCTTTCCTCAGCCCATCCAAATGGAGGTGTGATTCTCCTCTCCAGGTTCCCTTATTGCTGTGTACCCTTGTATGTGTACCCCCTCAAGTGTGTGCCATCTCAAGGGCAGGGGCTTTGCCTTCTACCTGTGCGGCCTCCACACCTGATAATGGGCCTGGCACAGAGTCCAATTCCTATTTCCTGGGAACCTGCATTAGCTGCCCACGGCTCAGCCTGCCCAATGACTACAAATGAGAGAGCATGGTGTGACCTTGGAGGGGGACTTGGCTGGACCCTGTGGGTAAAGATCATGTCTTCCTTGTTCTTTGCTATGTCCTATTGCCCAGCACAGGGCCTGGCTCAATGAACACTTTGAAAGGACAGAAGTGTGCAGGCATGAATAAAATGAATCTGACAAATAAAAATGGCAAGCAATAGGATATATTGGAGAATATGAGGAAGCCATTTGGTGTAAACCTAACTCGGCCTGACCTTGTCTTTCCAAAAGGGCCTGACCGAGGCCATTGAGCATGCTTGTATATCTGCTTTAGAGATTCCCTATGGCAAGAGCAAAGGCCCTTGAGATAAAGGTGCAACTTCCCTCCCCGTCCAAACGTTGGCGTCTCTTTAAGGATTAAGCATCTTTCCTTAGGCTAGAAACTGATTGCTGCGCTCACCTGTGACCGCCCAGCTTGAGACAATAGACTTGCTTCCTGCTGCGCCCTTGGAGATAGCAGACCACTCTCTGCTGTGTCCATCAAGCTCTGTGCCGACAGGGCAATCTTGTGACTATTGTGGGAGGGACATTTCAATCATATGTGAAATGTCCTGTATCGGGGTATATAACCACTCTGTATACCTCACTTCCTTGGTGCCCCTTCTTCCTTCGGGAAGAAAGGCCCCGGGCCATGGTCCTCAGATTATAGCTCAGAATAAACTCACCCAAATTTTCATTTATAGATTGGTTATGGATTATTTTCGTCGACAAACCCCAGTAGTGGGAAAGCCCCAGAGATAGTCTGGCCCACCCCATCCCACCCCACTGCAAATGCCCCAACATTTCACAAAGGAAGAAGTGGTAGCCTCCAAGGTGTAGGGACTTGCCCAAGGAGAAACAGAGGCCTCTTCCCCCACAGGAAGACTAAGACCCAAGTATCTTTCCTGTCTAAGATTGCTTCCTTTCCAAAATCTGCAAAGGCAAGGCAGCTTCCAGGAGCAGGTGGGGCTTATTACTAACGCTCTCCCCCATGCCTGAGCACATGCTGTGTACCAGCTCAGTGCTCGGTGTTTTCATGCATCAGCTAACATAATCCCGTATCAGCCCTGGGAAGAGGGCACTACACAGCTGAGGAACTGAAGACTCAGGCTGCTGAAGTTACATGCAAGAAAGTGGTGGGGACAGAATTTGAACCCTGACTTATCTGCCCCCAAGACTGGTATCCTCAAATGCCATGCCCTGCACCAGGATGGTTTGGAAATGAGTGGCTGAAGGGTGGGGTAGGCTGAAGGGTGGGGTAGGCTGAGCTGTGTGTCCCGTGTGAGGGAGAAGTCTCAGCAGGGTGATGACTCCTCTAGGACCTGGCCCCTGGCCCTGGCCACCGGGGGCAGAGTTGGGGGCCAGTAGAACCTTGAACCCTGGGAGAAGATGTCTCCCTTCCCAAAGTGTCTATTGCACTGTGGCACAGGCCCTTCTCTGCTCCTGCCTCTGCTAGTCTCAAAATTGGGATGAATTTCAAGGGGGTTGGACCTGAAGGACTTCCAATTGGGTGCAGAAAAGATAGAAGCCAAATGAGGAGTTAGGTCACATCCAGAACCAACATGCAAAACTGTGACATTCAAAACTCTTGTCGTGGGGGATGAGGACTCTTCCCTCCACGTCCTGTATTCCCCTCCAATCCCTTCTCCGCAAGCTAAACATGCCCACCTCTGTTGCCAGTCAGCAATGGTTGTTGATGTCAACTGGATCAAGTCCAGAGTCCTTAAATTTGGCATTCAAGCTGCTCTGTGATCCCATCCTTGACTGTTTCTCCTATCTTCTCTCTCTCTCGCTGATCTCCTAAACAAGCTCTTTGCATCAGCAAATTATACTGCTCACCATCCCTCTAAACATACCTGCCGCTTTCCTGCCTCTGAGCCTATGCCTATGCTGTTCTCTCTGGCTGGAATACCTTTCATTCCCATCTTCTCCTGTAGCAATCTTACCCATGGTTCAAAGCCCAGCTCCATTGGCAACATCTCCTTCAGTAGATTTTTCCTCCATCTCTTAAAGGCTATTTTCCTCCGTTAAATCCCATGACACTTTGTACATGCCGTCTTAAGACCCTTACCTCGCTGCCTTGAATATGAATTATTTGTGTGCGTACCTTCCACTTTCTGGACAGTGTTTGTATGAGGGCAGCACCAGTGTCCTATCCATCTCCATACCTCCCAAGGGCCATGCACACAGCAAGTGCTCAATGAATGCATATTGGACTAATAAACACATGAATGGACTCCTAAAATCAGTGGGAAGTATTCCTGACCCAGGGGCACTTGCGTTTTAGTGGGGACCCCCACTTGCCCCCATACAGAGAAATTATCCAAAACTTGAAAATAAGGCAGAAAGATTACTGCATGCCCTTTGACAGCCCCGCAGCATTTCCTAAGGGCTGCCTAAGCGCTACTGACTCTAGGGGTGTAACTTTGTTTGACTCACCATTTACCATTAATAAGGGCTCAGTCTTTATAAAAATTAGTGCTAACTGTAGAAAATTGATAAGTTGCAAATTATTTCTAGACATTCGGAAAGGGATAACCCCAAAGGTCATGGTTTGATTGTCCTATAGGACATTACCCCATTTTGTATTTACTTTAGCAATCTTATTCCAGCCTTCGTTCTCTCATTAACTGTGTATCCCTCCGTGTTCAGTGCCCTCCTTCAAACCAGCTTTGCTGTCCTGCTGGGTTCCTTCACTAAAGAGTTACACAGATCTCTGACACGTGCTCACTATACACTTGTATGAGAGCCACGTATTTTAAGGTTTTGAAAATGGTGCTTTGACACAACCTTTGGAGCATATTAGAATCATCTGTGGGGCAATAAAAATTTACAGATTCCTAGGTTCTACCTCTGGTATTCTGATTCAGAAGGTCATGGGGGAGGCCCGAGTGCCTGTTTTTTTAATGCTTTAAGAGAATTCGAATTAGCGTTCAGAGCTGAGGACCTCTCTACTAAAGAGAGACAGCGTTTACATTAAAGCATTGAACTGCAAGCCTGGCAGAACAGTAAGTACACGTTAGAGTTAGCCATGATTCCTGTTAGCCTCAATGATGGCGTTTCAGACACTGAGCACGAAAATTTGGCAGGGGGGCACTTTGGTGTTCCTGAAATCATACCAGCTCCCCACTAGGCCTTTTAGAACCAGAGGTGCAGCGTATACCAGGGTTATCACTGTATTCATTCCTATGGCTGCTGGGACAAATTACCACAAACTTAGTGGCTTAAAACAACACAAATTTATTCTCTTACAGTTCTGGAACTCAGAAGTCTGAAATGAGTCTTGTTAAGCTGAAATCAAGATGTTGGCAGGGTTGTTTCCTTCTGCAGGCCCAGGGGAGAATCTATTCCTTGCCTCTTCCAGCTTCTGGTGACTGCTAGCACTCCTTGGCTCATGGCCTCATCACTCCAATCCCTGCTTCCCTGGTCACATGGCCTCCTCCTACCACCCGCTCTGATCTCCTGCCTCTCCCTCCTATGCGGAGCCTTGGGATTGCTTTGGGCCGCTCTGGACAATCCAGGACGATTTTCCTTAATGTGATCACATCTTCAAAGTCTCTTTTGCCATAAAAGGTAACATTCACAGTTTCCGGGGCTTAGGATGTGGATATTTTGGGGGGACATTATTCAGCCTACCATAGTTACCACTCCCCTCAGCCTCTAGGATCTAAGGCATCACCCCTTGCTGAGAGCTGGCCCCTCTCTACCCGCAACCACCACACCCATTGTAACTATGGGGACTGACTGTGTTCTCAGTGTTGGGGATTAGAAAGAGCAAGTAGAAATTTTGCAAACCTCTAAAACTATGGTTTTTATACTGAGAACAGTAATATATTTCGGATTCAAAGGGTCAGGAGGGAGAATTTAAAGGCAGCTCTGGATGATCTGGCTGGCTGTGAATGGTCCAAAAAGCAAGTATGGACCTCTCCCTGCCACACAGCTAGGTCACAGCCACCTCTCTTCAGTATCAGTCAGTCTACTCTCCAGGCTGCAGCTGCATTTACTGTGTATTAAGCTGTTAAAAAGAAAAAACCCTGTATATACTGTTTTTAAAAAAATTATCTCTATAGATAATAACAGAAATAAGATTATTGCAGTTATATCTCCATTAAATAACTATAGGCTAAGAGCTCCACAGAATCCCATTAGAGAACAGACAGAGATTCGTTTCTCTCCCTCCACTTGAATGCAGCCTAGGTTTGCAAGGGCAGGCAGGGACACTATGTGCACTATGAAAAGGCATACCCTCCACAGTCCTGTGCTAGGGTAAATGGCTTGGCAAATATGCTAGGAGCTGGATATCTAGCAAGCAGAGTAGGGAGACCAGACTCCCTTGAACAGTGAAAAACCTGCACATCTGTACACAGCAGCTCTGGTCTCCCAACCGTCCACATCCTCCCCTCTATATGTGAATTTATTTCACAAGAGTTCAGTGTTTACAAACCCTTAAAGCATTCCCCACATGCTCTCAATCCTCACAACAACTCTGTGAGACTGGCCATGTTGATATTATTGTCTTGTTTTAGAAATAAGAAAACTGAAGCTAAAAGACATGACTGACTTGCCAATGTCACCTGGATAGCAGGTGATGGGGCTGGATGTAGAAGTGCCTCTTTCATGAGATCACTCAGTGCAAGGTGGCCCTGGAACAGGGAATGGGGCATGCATTTTAGCAGGCAACGTTTCCATCTTGTCACTTGCTGCCAGAGGCCCAGACTTGGGGAAGCTCCTCTTTAGAAAGCTACCCACTTTCCCCACCTCCGTCTGCCATCTTCAGGATGCTCACTTTCTTCTCTTCTGACTGCACCTCTAAGACACTCAGCAAATACTATCCCCACCCACATCCCGAGCACGGTATAATTACATCAGCTGCCACATTACAGGGCACTTCAGGACAGATAAATCACAATTATTTTATTCAAAGGAATGAGGGAGGTGACATGCCCTGAATGGATTTTGTCCTTAATTTAACAGGGCAGTTCATTTGCTGTGGGTTTAGACCGAGGGCTGTCCCACTAGGGCAGGAGCCGCTTGGCCTTTCATGAAGCATCAGGGCCAAAAGCAGATGAAGCTCAACCTCCACTGACAGGAGGAACAAGCAGCCCTGTTGGAAGACTCGGCAAACAATTTGGCCCCTTGTTTTGGTGTAACTGGAAACCTGCTCTGACTTGGAGGTGTGGGTTCTGCTGTGCTGCTCAGGACGCCTCAGGCTCTGCTTTCTCTGCCGGCTCCCACCGGAAGGGCAGGGGTCAGAGAGGCTCCCCGACATCTACCCACCTTTTGTTTAAAAACGTTCTGCCCTCAGGCTGGCAGCAGAGCCCATCTGGAGATTTACAGTAAGAACACCCACTAGACGGAGGGACCCACTAGATCAAGGGACCCGCTGGTGCAGGTCACCTGCTGGGTCAGGGATTTGCAGGTAGAATTCAAGGGGTCTGTGGACTTAGGTCACAATCAAAAAGGACATCTTTATTTTCCCTAACCTCTAAATGAAATCCGGGTTTTCCTTCTGTTGTGAACGCAAGCAACAAACCTCAGTAGTCTTAGCAGCACATAGGATTCTGTCCCGACAGACATCATCGATATTTTCACGTCACATTGCAGCTGTTGCTGATATCTTGAGATGCAATTTATGCTCCTCACTCTTCAAAATTAGGGGAGCTGCTGGAGGCACTGCCGGCTCTTAACTGATTGCTAATAAAGAAACGTATATTACTATATCACAATTCAAAGAATATTTTGATAACCATATCTCAATATAATTTATTTCATTTGTAATCCTATGTATTTTATGTATCTAAAAACATTATTCTGAGAAAGGGTCTATGGCACAAAGAAAGTGAAAACATTAAGATCTCATGCATCCAAAGTCACCTTCACAATGGGCAGAAGCTACAGGTCACATCATGGGGGGTGTAAAAATACAGATCCCAGGGCCCTGTCACAGGTTGGGCTCTCTGGGCAGCTGACTCTGAGATGGAGTTTAGAGTGTGGAGGGTTTATGAGGAAGTACCTTTGGCATCAATACCTGTGGGGTTGGGCAGAGGAAGCAGCAGCACTCTGCGTAGAGGCTTCAGCTGACCCTGTGTGCAGTTCTGAAGCTGGGATGACCCTTCAGAGTTGTCCCAAGTTGGGGTGAGGGGGCCAGGCCTTTATGTTCCCCTGTTGATCAGTTATTAGATGCAATCACCCCAGGAAAGGGATTTGGCCTTGGGTAAGTCTACTCTTTCCAGCCGAGGCATTTCTGAAAGAGGCTGACAGCTGAGAGCTTCCTGCCAGCAGCATTCCCAGCAGTTGGGGGAGAAAGTCATTTGTTCCTGAGGTGGGATCTGGGTGGTGGCTCACAGAGTCTGCCACAGGCTTCACCCCAGGCCTTTGCCGCTGGACCCCTGGATGGAGCCCAAGATCTGTCATTTTTAAAGCTCTCCAAAAGATTCTGATGCTCTGCCAAGTTTGAAAGCCCGTGATTCCAGGTGATAAGAGGAGGGGGCTCTGAGATCACAAAGTCCAAGGGACTTGTTCAAGGCTATTCAGCCGGTGAGGGGCAGAGCGAGGAGGCAGCTAACCTGGCCTTGTCCGTGACACCTCTCCCTTTATTAATTTCACTTGACAAATATTTATTGAGAGTCTTCTACCATGCTAGGCACTGGGTGAGCAAAAGAGACACAGTCCCTACCCTCGGGCCACTTATAGTCCAGGCTCCCAGAAGCCTCTCAATGCAGGGCCTGCTTATGTTCACATGCTGCCCAGGGGACTGAGCTGGTATAACTTCTCTGCAAGGCAATTTGGCAACAGCTATAAAAATTATAAATATACCCACTCTGCATTTCCACTTCTAGTTATTTATGCTGTAGATAAACCTCCATATGGGTGAAGTGACCTATGTATAGGATATTTACCAGGAAATTATTCTTAAGTGCAAAACCTGGAAAAAGCCTCAATGTTCATCAGTGTGGACTGGTTGAATAAATTGTAGTACATACAAAGGAATCCTATGTAGCTATTTAAAAAAAAAAAGGAAGTTCTATATATGTTGATATGAAAAAAATCAACAACAACCCTATGAGGCATACCAGTAAACAAAAAAGGGAAGACGCAGAACCATGTATAACATATCACAATTTGTGTGAAAAAAAAAGGAAATATTTATATGAATCTTCATCTAACCAAGAGCTTTAAAAAAAAGGGAAACAGGGGCCAGCCAGGTGGCGCAGCGGTTAAGTGTGCACGTTCTGCTTCGGTGGCCCGGGGTTCGCCGGTTCGGATCCCGGTATGGACATGGTACAGCTTGGGAGGCCATGCTGTGGTAGGTGTCCCATGTATAAAGGAGAGGAAGATGGGCATGGATATTAGCTCAGGGCCAGTCTTCCTCAGCAAAAAGAGGAGGATTGGCAGCAGATGTTAGCTCAGGGCTAATCTTCCTCAAAAAAAAAAAAAAAAAAAGAGGGAATCAGTCTGTGCAGTTAGAAAAACAGAGACTTCTCAAGGTTTTTCAGACAGAATTTAATTCAGGAAATTGGTTAGACAAGTGATGCAAGAGCTGAGAAGCCAAACAGGGAAAGGGAAGGCAGCCCAGAAACTACAAAGTCAAGGAAGCTTTTGGACCCATAACCTGGAAGGACAAAAGCACTGAGCTGAGGGGCTGGAGTCCCAGTGGGTCTGGAACCCTGGCAGACCTGTCTTGCATCCATGGAGGGGACAAAATGGCTGCTGAAAAAGCCATCCAAGGCAGAGAGGGAGGGGAAGAGGGGGCTTTTTTCTCCTTTCTGCCTTCTGTATCCCACCGGTGCCCCTCATTAGCTGAGCCCAACCTGCAGCCAGCTGACCTAGGACCTTGGGAAACATTGACCTGTGACAGTCAGCCCCCTGGACACAAAGAAGAGCAGGGAGAGGGCAAAGAGTAGGTCTGTGGGCTAGCATAAGAGTGGCAAGCATATTCAGTGCATGTGTCTCCCTGAGGCCACATAAGCAGTAGTAATGATGGTTGCCTCTAAGAGTTAGGGACCCGGAAGGAGATCTACTTTATATTAGGTGCCCCTTGGTACTTCTAAATTTTGTACCATGAGCACGTATTGCCTATTTAAAACAAGATGCTTGCTTGCCTGACATTCATATTGAGTACATCAGAAAGGGCAAGACTGTTATATTTTTTCACTGGAAAACATCCTCCTGGAAAAAAAGATGCCAGACGAATCTCCTGTAATTACATCCCCTAGAGACAGCGCAGCATTTTTTCCTGTGCAGACTTTTCATTGGTGTCCTCTTCAAACCTCTCCGTTCACTGCCCTATCCCTTAGAGGAAGAAACACAGGCTTGAGAGAAGGCAGAGGGGTTGTGGAGTGCGAGCTGCAGTGGGGAGGATATTTTCCTCTCATCAGCAGCTGGCCTGCTGGATGATCTCACACCACGTCTGTAGCCACTTAGAAAACTGCTGGCCCGAGGCCTTAGCTCACAGCCTGGAGCAGCGCCTGCCTGCCAGAAAGCCTGGCTTACTACCTCCCTGAAGGGGCGGCTGCTCTGACATGGGGTTCTTACCCTCCCCCAGGAAAGAGTACACACTGGCTGCCACCAGCCAAAGTCCAGATGCCCACAAAGGAGGACAACATGGATCCCTGGGCTCTTCTTGGCTCTGTCCTTGACTGACACATTCTGTATTCAATACTCCATAAAAATGGGCAGTGGAAGATGTCTAGGGGCCACCTCTTCTCTTTAAAATTAACCCTTGTTGAACTCTAAGAAGACAAAGCTAAGGCACAGGAAGTGTAGGTGACTTGCCCAAGGTCACACTGCTTGTGAATAGCAGAGGTGGGATTTAACCCAGATCTGGGTGGGATCATGAGTCAAGCCCTCTCACTGTGCAGAAAGGAACACTGAGGCTGCCAAAGGAGTCACAGAGGCATCTGCCCTCAGGACTCTGCCCTTCTGTGAGGCGTCCCTTGTTCTTTAGGGGATCCCAAATCAGACTGCAGCAATCCTTACTGAAACTCTCCAAATCTCAGTTTTCTTTGCTATGAAGTGGGACCACTAATACATATCTGAAAGGTCATGATGAGGAGTAAATTTGTCAATGACTGTAAAGGTTCTGGTACATAACAGGTCTCGATAAACATGAGTCCCCTTCTTCCTTCTCTTTAAGTATCCTCCTCCTGAAAGCTCACAGGTTACGTGAGCCTCAAACAAGAACGCTGACCTCTCTACAAGAGTCTTGGGCTGTGCCAGAGTCCCACCAGCAGCCCTGGGAGCTGGGCTCGGGGTTGACAGATCTTTCTGCCCTGAAATCCAGGTCCAGATTTGCTTGGTGTGCTGTATCCCTTCCTAACTCAAGGCAGCCAGTGCAAGTTGGGTTAACTTTCCCTGCTATTAACATTTCCATGACTGCTTTCCACACCAAAGTCTAAATAACTTTCCTATGAGAAGAAGAAATGGAAACACTCTCTCAGCTTGAGCCTCCTGCTTCTCAAAGGCGAGGCTATCTGAGTTCTCTGGCGGATGAACTTCGTTAGCACATCTGGGGCTCTACTCAGCTCCGTGATACCTGCCCCCCAGATCATGATGATCTAAATATGCGACCAGAACCATTACCAAATGGGGCAGGTAGCACTTTTATTTCTAAGTCTCCTAGGCAAATGTCCCAGGCCTGGCTTCTGGCCACAGAGCTCTCCTCTCTGTACGGCGGAGACCACTCCACCCTCACTGTGGGCTCAGCCCCAGTCGTTTCTGGGGCTGATGCTGTCAATAGTTAGTACTGATGGAAGGAGCCTGAGACTGTCATTTACCTCAGTGGCTTAATTTCAGGTCATCCTTGCTGTGGGCCTCACTGTGACCTCCAGCCTACAGTGTTACCTCTGTCTTGTGTCAGCGCTCATAGGATCCTGTGGCTGCTCACCTGGCTAGACTTCTCTCATTGCCTGTGACAGCTGGACCTGCCGAGGGCTTCCCCAAGTCATTCTCCTTCTTACTCTCTATCTCATCTGCTAATGTCTGCTAAGTGCAATTCCTGGCATGGAATTACGGAGATGAAGGAAACACAGCCCTCGGTCCTCTATCTCCCTAGGACTTCACAGTCTAGCAGAAGAGACCATTACAGCCCAGTGTGTCCAGGACCCTGCTGGAGTGATGCATGAGGGGGAACTCTGGAAAAGGGAATAGATAAAGGAAGAAGCTCTGACGTTTGCCCAGAGGAGTCAAGGACAATGTTGCAGTTATTTCTTGCTCTAAAACAAACCACTGCAAAACTTAGTGGCATGAAACAACCATGTGTGCTTGTAGGTTTTATGGGTCAGGAATTTGGACAGGGCACTGGGGGCTGTATCTTCCCTGCTCAATGATGCCTGGAGCCTCAGCTAGGGTACTAACGGCTGGAGGTGACTTGAAGCGTTGGGAGTCTGGGCTAGGCTGGCTGAAGAATGAGCTCAGCTGGGACTGGTGACCAAAGTGCCTGCTTGTGGCCTGTCTAGCATGTGGTCTCAGGGTAATCGAGCCTTTTATACGGAGTTTCAGGCGTTCAAGAATGACCGTTTCCAGTGAACAAGGCAGAAGCTACATGGCCTTTTTATGACTTGGCCTTGGAAGCAGCGCAGCATCACTTCCAACATACTGGATTGATCAAAGCACTCACAAGGCAAATCAGAACTGAGGGACAGGCTCAGAGAATTCACTTCTTTTACTTACTTATTTATTTATTTAATGGGTTTTTTTGAGGAAGATTAGCCCTGAGCTAATACCTGCCACCAATCCTCCTCTTTTTGCTAAGGGAGACTGGCCCTGAGCTAACCTGAGCTAACATCCATGCCCATCTTCCTCTCCTTTGTATGTGGGACGCCTGCCACAGCATGGCTTGATGAGCAGTGCGTATGTCCACACCTGGGATCCGAACCAGCGAACCCTGGGCCGCCAAAGCAGAACATGAGAATTTAACCACTGAGCCACTGGGCCGGCCCCTAGAATTCACTTCTCGATGGGAAGAGAGGCAAACAATTTGAGGCCATGTTTTAAAACTGCCACAGAAGGTTTTCTGGAAGAAGTAGAGTAGAAGTTTGCCAGATGGATAAGTAGGAAAGGTTGCTCAGGCTGAGGGATCAGCACATGCAAAGGCCCAGGGGCACAAGAGTGGATTGCATTACACGAAATAAGGCCCATCAGATTTCCTAGGAGTTCACCAAAGACATCCTTCCTGCCAACTCACCAGGCAGCATCCTCTGCTGGTCCTCCCCAGACTGCCAGAGCCCTGCAGTGCCCCAGAGCTCAGACACCAGAGCTCAAATAAAGGCTCATGCCGATCAGGGGTTGAGTGGCAAATCCGTATCCCAGGGGCCCTATCTGGCCTGTAGTGAGCACACAGGGAAATGCCACCTGGGAGGGGCTTTGAGTAGCATCCAGCCAGTCCCCACACCCATGTTCTCATCTCCAACTCTTGATTTAGAAACCCCTGAGGCCCAACCAAAACTTCTGTGGTTTGGCTTTTCAAAGCACTAGAGGCTCTGTGTCTGTTGGCTTGAATTCCAGCAATTCTTTCCATAATGGTTAGTGCTTCTGATTGTAGGCATAAAAACTCAGGTCGATTAAACAAAAAAGGGAAATTATTGGTTCTTGTAACTAAAATGTTCTAGGAGCCAATCTTAGAGTTTAAACAGTATCAGAATTCTATCTTTTTCTCTCAGTTTCTCAGCTGTGCATTTTTCTCTTGGCTTCATTTTCAGGCAGTGACTCCCCAAAAGTAACAACAGATGGCTCGAAAGCTCTGGGCTTAACTAATACTCAGAGCTAGCAAACTGAGCCAAAAGAAGGCACTTCTTCACTGAATGCTTGGGCTGTAGTCCCAAAGAGGGTTCTGATTGGCTCAGCGTGGATCACACGCCCTTCCCGGAACCAATCACCATGGCCAAGAAGATGTGGTATTCTGATTGGCTATGACTGAATCAAACACTGACTCCTGGTAGAGGTTAAGGGTTAGCTCCACAGTAACCATATAGAATCACTTCATTTCAAGAAATAGGTATTCCGTAACCAGAAAGGGAAAGGAAAATGTGAAGGGTAGACAAAACTTAGCTGCCACAGTCCCAGGGCCACTACTACAGTTGCACAGTTTGGGCACTGCACAAAGGGAGGATGGGGTGCCTTCAGTTTCTGTCTAAGGCAGGCGGGGAGGACGTCCCTTTTTCTAATTCACACAAAGTTAGGCATGTGGACTACTGCTGGTCTTTGCAAAGTCTACCGTACTTTCTTTCCTCAATGCTGCACTATGCCTAGAAAACCCCTCCTCATCTTTCCTGTGCTAGTTCAAATGCCTATTCCTCAAGGAACTGGCTGGGATGAATTGTGAGTTACGCATGTGCCCACAGAATTATGCCTTCTGCCTCAGTCACAGTCATATAGTTGTCCGGTTGTGATTCCTTGTCTGTCTCCTCATCTGGCCTAAGACAGGCTCCACGAGGACAGAAATATGTCCAAGGTGCCCTGCTTGCCTAGGAGGAGAAGACGCACAGATAGGATCTGTTCCATGAGGGGAAGAGAACAGAATTGTTCTCATTGCTGCCACAGCCTCTCCCCTAGCTGCGGCTGCAGGCGACAATTACAGAGGAATGTTAGCCCTGCACTTCAGTAATGAGAGATTGTCGGCCTGATCCGTGCATCTTTTGTCTGTTTCACCTTACCCAGTCTCTGGTGACATTGTCCAAAGGAAGGGACCTTGAATGGTGCATCCACAGGGCCACCACCAAGGCCGGGACTCCAGAAAGCACCTTTCTTCAAGAGGCCTCTGGGGAAGAGAAGGTGGCTGCACTCCATCGAGGCCTCACTGAGGACTGCCAGGCAATTGCTTTAGGGCTCAGCTCTAGCTCCTGATTAAAACCAGATTCAGGAGCTTGGAGCCTTTGGTGAAACCGGATACCCATCAACACAGGCAAAGGAAATATACTGTGGGAGGGAGAGAGGCTGGCCGGCAGCCCGGCACTGCTGGGCTGGGCAGTAAGGTTGAGTTTTCCTTCTGAAAGGCCCCCAGGAGCCCTTGCTATGTAGGGTGATGACAGCTCTGAGAAGCAGGAGCCCCATGGAGACCAGAGGGACACACCCACTTCTCTGTCACTTTCTTCCCCCTTCCCTTCTCTTTGTCTGCTTCTTTTTTTCAGACAGAAGACCCGCGTTCAATCCCACTACCAACTTCTATTCATTTTGGGTAAAGTTATTTAACCTCTCTGAGCCTCAGTTCTATCATCTGTAAAATGGGGGTGAAAATGTACCTGCTGGGTTGGCTTATTGTGGGATTAAAAGTGATCCTGTGTGAAAAGTGTTTAGCACAGGACCTGGAACACAGTAAGCCCTTATTAAATGTCGGTTATTGTTATGCTTTCTCCCTCCCTCCTTTTCTAAGAAAAGCTGTTTGATACCATTAAACTATAAACACAATCCTTGGTGATCATAGTAAGGAAAATATTCCATGTCCCTAATGGCTGATGCAGTGGAAAAAGCATTGGCTCTGGGGTCGGACAGCCTGGGGTTATAATCCCAGCTCTGCCATTTATGAACTGGGTAACTTACTCAACAGACTTACCCTGTCTGAACCTCAGTGTCCTCATCTGTAAAATGGGGGTTCTGATCACACCTGCCCTGACTGTGCTCCAGGATTGCCGTGCATCTCACTTGGGACGCATGTGTCAAGGGGCGCTGGAAACTGTATTAGCCATACCCCTTGGTAATCATTAGTTATGCTTCCAGTATTGTGCTTTCCTTCTTGCTGTCTCCTTTTCTCTTGTTTGGTCCTTCTCTTCCTTTTTCCAAAGTCATGAGTCAAATAAACTAGGTGGGGTCATAGAGTGTTAGAACTGGAAGAGAACTTTGTGACCATTGGTTCAGCTGTTCTACTAGAATTCACCTGGGGAACACAAAATTCACAAAAAATCAGATTCCTGGGCTCCAACCCAAACCTAGAGAATCAGAATCTCTTACTTTTTAAATAAAAATTTTTTCAGATTACAAAAAAATACGTGCTCATTCTAAGTGAATTCCAACAATACAGAAATAATGAGAGTAAAAACGGCCAATTCTCAGAAATACCTGCTATTAACAGTTGGTGTGCGTCCTCTAGGATTTTGTGTTTTTCCTGGAAAGAGCTAACCATATAGTTTTTATTTTTCTCCTCAACAAGATCATCACTCATTTTTTTTTTCACTTAATATAGCATGAACAACTTTCCCCATCAGTACACACGTCTCCCTCATTCTGTCTAATAGCTGCAGAGAATTCCATGATGTGACTTATGACTGACCTAACCATTTCCCTGTTGGATATTTTGGGTTCTCTCTGCTGATTCATATGCAGCCAGTCCAGCCTCTGTCCACATCTGGCAACCTCTGCTTTGCACAGATGGGCAGTTTGAAGGCCCAGGGAGGGGATGCAAACTGGCCAGGGTCACAGAGCAAGCTAGTGGCAGAACCAGGGCTTACAACTCTGGTCTCCTGGCACGCTCTTTGTGTCAGACGACACCACCACATTTACTTTTCTTAAAGGTGGTCAAAGGGAACTTCATATTTTTCTGAATCTATTCCTGATAGTAGAAAAGAAAAAAAAATTAATGTTAATTTTATGTGTTTCTGAGAATTGAATTTTTTTCCAAACTTTCTCAGAGTTTTCACTTTTCATTATGTTCTTTATAAGAGTTCATGACTCAATAAATTTTTCCTACACATTATTTCTGAAGCTAAAGTTTTTTATGCTAGAATCCCAAAATCCCACTTCCCCTGAGTATGACTATCCTGAGAGACCTTGGTCAAATTCCACTTTAGGGATCCCAAACCCCTCCCTTTCATTCACCATAGTTGAGGAGTTTTCCCGTCTTGTGGAAACAAGTGGAATTATAAAACTATGACTGTCATCTATTTTTTCATTAAGTAAATTTCTCCAAGTTCTGTAGATAACTTTCCCAGAAAGATAAACTACCCAATTGTAACAAATATAATATGTAATGTTTGTAGAATCCTTGTAGGAATTTGCTCTTTGCCCAGAAATTATGTCTCATATTCCTACTAAAGAATGGAATGGAACATTAAGCCTCGCATGAGGTAAGAGAGGTTTGATTGGAACGCCCATCAAGTCACACCCCCTTTACAGCAGTTGAGCTCAGAGCTTGGTGCTGAGTTGCAGACAAATGTTCCCAAGTCTGCTGCCTCCACCTCTATCCCTAGCCATAGAGGTGTTGGTCAGAAACTGCTCAGATCTCTGAGCAAAAGGAAAGAGATGTCATTCTCAGATAGCTGACCACAGTTGGCAATATCTGAATGTTGTTAGCACTGTCTTGGGCAAAAGAAAAAGAGAGCAGGGGCTGGCCCCGTGGC